>NC_022018.1:6115060-6140009 GCF_000317375.1 Microtus ochrogaster
CGCTCCAGCCGCCGCCCGCGCCCGACCGCGCCGCGCCTCCCCACGTTTTAGTTCCCCGCTCCCCCGAGCGCCCCCCGGCACCCTCGCGCCGCACATGGTCCCCGAGAGCGGCACTTGTGTCTTCAGCCTGCGCGGCTCCCGCGGCCGCTGCGCCCTTTGTTGAGAGGTAGACTTTGCTGAAATGGGGACGGGATCCTGAGATCGGGCGCTGCCTGGGTCCACTGTCTTCCCTCCTCTCCTGAAGAAAGGGCTCTGGAGGTCTTTGAACCTCCAGGGAACGCCCCCATTTTATAGGGATGGGTACTGTGGGGGACAGCGATCCCGACGAGATGGGTGTTAGGCTGGGGAGAGCCCGGACAAAAATGTTATTAACTTAAGTTGGAGGGACACTTGTGTGAAATTGGATGGCTGGTAAGATGGCGGTTCCCAGTTGTTTCCAAGGTCTTGTGCATTTGTGTTGGAAAGGGTAAAGTTTTCAAGGTGTTATTTGTTGGGAGTCCTGGACAGGGGTACCATACGTACTTGGGGCGAGCTCTCCAGGAGGTGGGCATTTCAAATTTAGAGCTTTGTTTTGGCGTGAAGACGGCGACTGGTCGTTAGCCTTGCTGAAGGCTCCCTTTCTCTGTCCACTTCTTTCCCCCCCATTTTTCTTCTTTTCCTTCGAAGACACTACAACTTTGCCCTGTTCTGTGGGATGCGCAGAGACTCGTGGCTTAGGTCCACCGCGTTGTATAGATTTTACTAAATGTCAGCATAGGTCTTGTAGTAAGGGGATGCTTTGGGGAAGGAGTACTAACGCATTGATTGCTTATGTTTACGTAGTCATTTGGACTTGACAGCACTGGAGCGCGATCTTTTCCCCAGAGCTTTACAGTTAATAATTGGAAATAAACAAGGAGAGAGACTTTGATCATTCCCAATTGCAATAAAAGGATTTAGTGGGCTTAGTGGTCACGGTTCAATATCTGAAAGAGAATTGACTGTTAACCCCTTCTTTTAAAGTAGGCAAAATTTCGGGCATATTTACCCAAATGCAGATGTATGATGTTAGCTCAACCTATTTTTATAGGAGACCCTCCCCCTCAGCCTTTGGAAACGCATCATAAGACTTGATCCTAAAGGATGTGAATTGTTGACAGCATGTGTGTAACCAAGTTGTGAGACGATGTAGTGACATTGGGTCTTAAATAGACGAGTGACAGAATTTCTCAGAGGTTGATTTTTTAAGTAAATAGATATAGATATATCTAGTTCTTTTCCATATATCTCCTATGAAAATGCAGTATTTGAAATTACCAGGGAAAATCATACTCTTGTAATAATAACTTAAAGCTATGTAAAAGATTGTGTATGCATGTGTAGACACTCAAATATGGTCACATACAAACTTTTGTAAGCCAAGTGAGCATTTAGATGTATTTGATAGGTCCATTAATGCTCTATCACTGAGTTCTTGGATTACGTTAAGTATCCTAATAGGCAAAGTTCTCTCCGTGAGTCAAGTCACCTCCAACTTTCCCCTCCTGGCATTTGAGCAGTGAGCCCCCAAAGGGATTATGGAGTTCATTTGCATTTCTTAGGTTGCAGTCAGCAAACTGATTGTTACCATAAGAGCTTGCTTCTGTTTTCCATCATTTTGACCTTACTGGTGTTAGGCCTCCAACTAAAAACTGACAGCTCCTACTGAGTAAGCTATAAAGGCGTGTTTTAACTATTGAGTATTTTCAGCGTTGTATGCTTGTTGTATTTTTACTGGCTTACAGGCAGCTTCTCTGGTGCAAGAGATTGTTTCTTAAGTTTTTACCAAGCATTCCAGAAAATCTTTATTAAGTTGTCAGTACTATCCAGTAAGATAAAATGATGAAGAATTGAGGTTTGTATCAATAGCAAAGTGATAGTTGATTAGTACTGTGAATGGTTATAGGAAAAGGGGCCAGATTATTTTCAACTGAGGTAAGAGAGTTGCATGAATTCTGATTTAAGAGCCTTTAGTCAAGTTTGTGTGCCTGAAATGTTCCAGGGTAATTAGTGATCACCTTCTACGGAGGCTCGAGTGTTCTTTGAGTTAGTATTTGTACTTAGGTAATAGAATGTGCCTTGTGTAACATGGGGAGAGGCAGGGCCCTTTGGTGAACCTATGGTGCCTGCTTTGTAGGATGTGCTTCTTTGCCTAGGCAGAGAGTATCAGCCTCGCTGGCCATCTTTCTAGGAAAGACCCTGTGGTCTCACCCAGGGAGTTTCCTTTGAGCAGTAGGCAGGGGTATGGTTGCATTAGGATCTTGTTCCTCTTTAGAGACATGATTCCACCCACACCTTCTCTACTACTTAGATCGGTGCTATTTGTTGACAGTATTCAAAACAAGTACTAAAGATGCTCTCTGGTTGAAGATACTGAGCCACCACCATGGAGAAGCTTGCTTTGTGTTCGGGCCATCTTTTAGGACTCACTGTTAGTTCCAGCCATTGGGGTATGCTGCTTGTTATTTTCCTCATCTGTATTAAAATTTCCTTAAAATTAAAGCCCCATTGCATTTTCCTAAAAATTATGCAAGTTCCTAGATTTCCAATACAGACAGCTTTGAGGCTGTATTTCAGCCAGGTGTAGAAAGGTCAGCCTTGGTTAGAAGTCTGTAATGAATGAAAGGGTAGTAATTGGAGCTGCATCCCACAGCAGTACACTGGGTAATTGACTTCCCTGATTACTTTCTGCTATGACGTTGCTGACAGTTCTCAGCTGTGAGTTTTCTAAAATGTATCTGTTGGGATTACCATTTCATCTTGTGAGTATTGTATGGAAGTTAGGTGAGAAAATAGCATTTGTTGTTTTTCCCTTCCAATCTTTACTCTGCCTTTAGCTTTGGGAATGAGATGGTCACATGGCTTTTTACATGTTGTCACTATCCTACCCACTAAAGTAGTTTTTCTTGCCTCCAGGGTAGTTTATTCAAACGGAGGTTTGTCCCTCCTTCTCTTCTTGTAAAACAGATTTCAGGATTTAGCCCTTCCAAAAACTTTGCATGGCTCATCTGATCTACTGGAGGACTTATTAGAGAAGGGAGCCTTAGAGGTTCAGTTCAATAAATGTCTCTGCAACTTGAGTCTTGTCGGGTTGGAGCTAAGTGCACAGTTGGCAATTCTCAAAAGATCTCTAAGTGAAATTTCTGACGAAGTGATTGCTAACAGGACAGACAGAAGAAAAAAACCCGGCAAGATAAGAAAGTAGCTCTTCCCTCCCAGTGGATGTGGAAAAAATCCGGAGAGTGTCTGGAATGACCGGTACACTCTCTTTGGGGCTGGGACTGCGGTGGCAGTCACCCGAAGATCCGCACCCTATGACCCAGCCCCGCCCCTCCCCCCGCACCCGCCACCCCGCACGCCCGCAGAGGCTTGGCTTGGCCAGCTCCTGGCAGAGTTGCAGCGGTGGCCGGATGCCAAGTGTAAGTGTAAGTTGCTATGGAAACCGCAACAGAGGCGAGTTCCGAATCCGGAGCAAGACCTAGCCCGGGGCACCTCGGGATCCGCCCCTCACATCCCGCTGGTGTCCGCAGTGCCCAGGCCTCAGGAGAGGTCCACGAGGTGCTTCTGTTCTCTGCACCCAGTCCGGAAATGCCAGGGATGCAGGAGGCAGCACCGAGTGCTTTCTCTTTGTGGGGCCTGAGCCCTGCCAGGTTCTGGTTGTTTGAGCCATCTGAAGAATCCCGAAGTTTTTGACTGGAGGACCTGCAGGAAATTCCACAGTAAATTCGGAGACTTAGATCAAGCCCCAGTGACTTGTAAATATCTGCGGGGACTGCATGGTGTCTGAGGAGTTGGAGGACAGATGGAAGGAAGAGCCCTGAATCCCCCCAGCTCCCAGCCCCCATTCCAGACCTTTTCATCTCGCTCCCGGAATGACCTGAGAGGCCAGAAGTAAATTTAGTTGGATCCTTTTACACCATTTCGGTGGAGGTTATTCTGATCTCATTAGTAAATTCCTTCTGTGGAAAACGTTTGGAGAGTCCAGCTGTACAGTGTTAAACAAATTTTATGAACTACCCAGCGTTTTAGGGTATACAGTTACTGAAGAGTTGTGGAGATCATCTGAGTCTCTCTTTGAATTATAGTCAATATTTTTGTGTCTTGCAGGATCTTTTATCAAGCAGAAATGCATCGAACAACCAGAATCAAGATCACTGAGCTAAATCCCCACCTAATGTGTGTACTTTGTGGAGGGTACTTCATCGATGCCACTACTATAATAGAATGTCTACATTCCTGTAAGTACATGTTGGCCTTCTTGTGCCTGTATAGTTCACAGCTCATTCTGGATGATAAACTAGCAACATTCCCACATTCCTTGGAAATGTTAGCACACAGTTGTGGGGTTTTCTTTCTCTTACATGTAGTGATTTGTTGCTGGTTTTGTTACAATTAGGCAGTATGTAGTGTTCAGGGTATTCATTGGTTTCACTTTTTTACTTTGAGAAATACCTTTGTCATTTCCCATCCTTGAATTTTCAGTTCTGATAGTTTTAATTCTTGAACCTTTATTTTCCACACTTACAAAAAAATTTCTATGTTTCTCTTTCTAGTCTGTAAAACATGTATTGTGCGTTACTTGGAGACCAGCAAATATTGTCCTATCTGTGATGTCCAAGTTCACAAAACTAGACCACTACTGAATATAAGGTAGGAAAATGCTGAAATTTCTTGGTGGTAATGGTTACTGGAATTGCATAATTTACAAGCAGGGAAGGCATCCCTGTTTTTGCTTTGAAGGAAATTTATTCTTTAGTCTTAATCTGATATGTGTTGTTTCTGGGGGATAGGACTTTAATTTCTTGCCATCTTAATGAAGACTATGTTTCGACAAAGCTCAGTATTATTCCAATGTTCTAAGGTGTCTTTTCTGCCCTTTAAAACTCGTTTCCCTGTTTTGTGCATTGCCTTATTAATTCAATGATGGACAAGAATAATTTTCCAATGTTTCCATATTCCTTTCTGTGTTCTTAGTTACATGACAGACAGGCAGGACAGACAGGCAGCTGCCTTTAATTTGGTGGGTGTGAAGAACTACTACAGCACTCTCACTGTTTCCTTACCGCTGTTCTTTTGCACTGTATCACAATCAGTAAAATAACCACAACACAAAAAAATATCAAAAGCTTAAGAACATTTCTAGTTTTGCCATATTAATTGATTCTTACTCTTTTTCAGGTCAGATAAAACTCTTCAAGATATTGTATACAAACTAGTTCCAGGGCTTTTCAAAAGTGAGTAACTTGATTAAATAAATTTTTAAAAAACGTTGGTTTTACCTGTTGTACCAAATTTCTATATTTCCCTTTCCCACGCCTTTCAGATGAAATGAAGAGAAGAAGGGATTTTTATGCAGCTCATCCTTCAGCTGATGGTAAATTGTGGTGGGACAAAAGATATTTTATTTGGGGAGGAAAATTTATTAATAATTTATTGTGTCTACTCAAAATTAACCCTTCTATCCTCTTATATACAAAATACTCAGTTTTTTAAAAATCAAATTTCAAAATGTCTTTATAGCGTCCAATGGCTCTAATGAAGACAGAGGAGAAGTTGCAGATGAGGATAAGCGAATTATAACTGATGATGAGATAATCAGCTTGTCCATCGAGTTCTTTGATCAGAACAGGTAAGTTCTGCAGGAAATGTGTGCCATGTAATGCAGTTATTAGATACTTTGTCTCACCAATCATTGTCTGTCTCTTAGGTCAGATCGGAAGGCAAACAAAGAGAAGTCTAAGGAGGAGGTATGTCCACATTACAAAAACACATGGGCCTTTGGTTCTCCATTTTATGTTGTCCTTTACAATACTCTGGAGTCATGTGATGGTGTTAAATGGCCAAATAGTGTTGGAAATTTGTTGATTTAGTATTTTTAATAGTAAATTCCAATTATATCTAGTTGAGAGTTTTGTTGCATTTTGGTGTGGATATTAGTACCTTTTATCATATTTAGGCAATTCAAACTTTCTTTTTACCTGAAGGTTAGGATTGGGAGAAAAGTATTTTTGTAAATGTGCTTATAGGTGAATGATAAAAGATACTTACGATGCCCAGCAGCAATGACTGTGATGCACTTGAGGAAGTTTCTCAGGAGTAAAATGGACATACCTAACACTTTCCAGGTACCCACCCCATGCATTTCATGTAGATTCTTACATTGTTTATTTTTTGGTTTGGCACCTTAAAAAGCAATACAAAGAAACCTTAAATTTGGTGGCAAAGTTTAAGATATCTCTTAAAATAGCTGGTAAAGATGTTTTAAAAATATTTTGGATTATATTTAGTGTTTGTCTTTTTGTCACTGAATACCTGAAATATACTTCAATAGATTGATGTCATGTATGAAGAGGAACCTTTAAAGGATTACTATACACTAATGGACATTGCCTATATTTATACCTGGAGAAGAGTAAGTAGCTCTCTACCCTTAGCTCATGTTGGCCAAATTCATGTAAAGAATTGAGAGTAATGATTCTTTTTCTTTTTAACTTTGTAGAATGGCCCACTTCCTTTGAAATACAGAGTTCGACCAACTTGTAAAAGAATGAAGATGAGTCACCAGCGAGATGGACTGACCAATGCTGGAGAGCTGGAAAGTGACTCTGGGAGTGACAAGGCCAGCAGCCCAGCTGGAGGTATCCCCTGCACCTCTTCCTGTTTGCCCAGCCCCAGCGCTCCAGTGCAGTCTCCACACCCACAATTCCCTCACATCTCCAGTACCATGAATGGAACCAGCAACAGCCCCAGTGCTAATCACCAACCTTCCTTTGCCAGTAGACCTCGAAAGTCATCAATAAATGGGTCATCAGCAACTTCATCTGGCTGAATCCTGAGACTGTTAAAGAAAAGATTTTTCAGCCCCTGATTTAGATACCTTCATCCATTACAGCTTTATAGATGCTAATACATGTGACTATTGTCCAGTTTGCTTTCTTTTGTAGTGACATTAAATTTGGCCATAAGAGATGGACTAGATGTGATACATCATCATATGGATGTTAATTGAAAAGAAAGATTTTTTCTGTAAAGAATTGGGTTTTGAGAAGGCAGGCAAGATTTTCTGTGTTAGGAAAGATGTGGAATGGTTTCTGTGCCATTGTTTGGATTTGGAAATGTTCTGCAGTGGGTAGAAACATGGGCCATAGTTTGTTAATCCCAACTAATGCCTACATTACATTCTCTTTGATTGTTCTTGTTATTATGCTGTTTTGTGAACCTGTAGAAAACAAGTGCTTTTTATCTTGAAATTCAACAAATGGAAAGAATAAGCATAGAATAATGCATTCTATGTAGCCATGTCACTGTGAATAACAATTTCTTGCATATTTAGCCATTTTAATTCCTGTTTGATTTTTACTTCTCTGTTGCTACGCAAATGATCAAAGGAAACTTCAGTTTTACAATCTGTATGCCTAAAAAGCGGGTACTACCGTTTATTTTACTGACTTGTTTAAATGATTCGCTTTTGTAAGAATCAGATGGCATTATGCTTGTTGTACGATGCCATATTGGTATATGACATAACAGGAAACAGTATTGTATGATATATTTATAAATACTATAAAAATATTGTGTTTCATGCACTCAAAAACAGCTGTTAAAATTCTCCAAACTGGTTCGACCTTTGCAGTTACCCATAGTGCACCTTGTGTTGAGGCTTACTTATCACCAGCACAGAATTTGTTTCAATGCTGATGACTAATTTCAAATTCTTTTCCACTTAAAGCAAATGGCAGATCATCATAGTTCTGACTTTTCTCCAATAATACCTTCAAAATTAATGTTACAGTAAAGAAAAATTTTAACCAAGGCAAATGGAAATAGTGTTTTAATTTTCCATTGGTTAAATAGAATTGTGTTTTTAAATACTATTATCACTGGAATTCTAAAATAGATTTTTAAGTCAACAAGCTAATTGCTGAAGGAAAGCATTTTATCTGCAATGATTTTTAGTGTATGTGGCATAATAATAATTTCAAATTTAAGAGTTGTTTTCATAGTTAACGAAATCTGCCTTTTCTGTATTGTCTGGAAATAGAAACAATTTATTATGAGTTTCTACAGGTATTTTTAAATAGAGCAAACATGTTGAATTTAAAATATGAATGACCCTACCAATTCTGTTTTGCTTTGGTCGAACTTAGTGTGTGTTCATCATCTATCAGTTGTTTGTGAAGATGTTTATTCTATATGAATATTGTTTCATGTTTGTGTGGGAAATTGTAGCTAAGCATTTCATTGTCTCCAGTCTGCGAAAGAAGCACAATTCTATTGCTTTGTCTTGCTTATAGCCATTAAGTCATTACTTTTACATATATTGCTGTTACTTCTGCTTTCTTTAAAGATTCAGTAAATGATGTTTTATGAAGCCACAAAATACATATATTTTTATTTTGACCTAAATTTGTACAGTCCTATTGTGTGTGTTGTTTCTAATTATAGATGTAAAATTAAATTTCATTTTTAATTGGAAAATTCAATAAAAGATATTCATTTAGAAAATAGCTATGATCTTTTATGAAAAAAAATGCTATGAAAAGCACAATGTGCATAAGTTTTGGGAACCCTGTAGTGGATTACAAGAGCTAAAGCCTAAGGAGAATACATTGTCTTCAAATGATGTTGCTAAGTAAATGCTTTGTTGTATATTGCTTGAAAGCCCAGTGAAAGATGTATCTTTATTTACAACCTTTGAAGCAAAAGTTATCAATGTTTGCCAATTTTTGGTGAATTTAACTCATTTTTCTAGGCTTTTCTCAAGGTTTTCATGATATTATCCAGGACAGAAGACATCTCACCCTCTATGATGGACTTATTTCTGAAACTGCTTGTTAAAATGTCAGAGGCACTTAAGGCTTACACAGCAGTGTGTCACCATACTTGAAAACACTTCCATTTATTGTATCTGGGAAGAGGCTTTTTACCCTTACTCAATTTGAAAATTGCTTAAGCTTAAAAGATATTTCAGTCAAAAGTTGTCTTTTAATAAAACAACAGAAAGATGAGTCCTGGTTTGCTTCTTAAATGACTAGTCATTATTGCTCTTACCATTGAGATTTAAAACCTTTGCCAAGTTAACACTTTAAAAATTCTTACCTTAAGAAAGTGAAATCTATTGAATCTTCTAACATTGTAATTTACCAAATTAGGGTACACGATACATGAAGAGTTGATTTTAAAGTTTGACTTTTAATTCCGTGTATTCTAGAATGTTAGAATACAAAGTTAACCAAGTGGTCTACAGAAAACGCCTAAATTGATCCCACAGATACTTATCTTAAAGGTAGAAAGAGAAAAGGGGCCCCTGCTGCTGTTGTGTAAATAGTGATCTATCTTGCTTTACACATGCGTAACACTTTCCAAGTACTTTTTACCTCCTAAATTGCCGGCCGTTAATTGCAGAGTAGAAAAGGGTTGCCCTTCAGTTGACTTAACTAGTTAAGCACATTGCTTCATTTCCAGCGGGCGTCTGTTCAGAGGGTAGTTTCTCAGGAAGTAAAACCCAACAAGAGCAAACTGCTGGGACCTTTCCTTTATCTTTTCCTAATTTCCCCAAGGTTTGAAATTAAACTACCAATGATGTCTTTCATTACACTGTAATGTTTGTGTGGGCCTATCAACAAGTTTTTTTTCTTCTGAAGCCTATAACAGGAACTTAAATACTCACATGAGCTACTCACTACTTGCACAGATCAGCGAGAAATGAAGATGTATGATCTTTTTATGCACTCCATAGCGTTTAGATGCAATAGGATTCAGAAGCACTCTGCACCAAGAACTCAGCATCCTGGGGTGAAGGAAGTTGTTTTGCTTTTCTCTTTGTACTCTAAGGTTTAGTGTACACCTTTCCTCCCATCGCACCAGGAGTGACAGAAGTTCTGATGATGCTTTCATGAGAGATTGAAACTAACGAAATAAGCTCTTACTCAAATTACATTTAAAATAACAGGACTTCCATGATGTTAGATCAGTACATCTTCTAACACCACACAAAAACCTCAAAAATTGTATATCCCTTTAAGACACCTAAAAGAATGGGAGCACAGACCGCCTACTCTAATGTAAAGCTCTTGAGTTAGATACATTTATATACCTCTTAAGGAAGTCTCTTCCTATATAAAATGAACAGTACAACAGGTGGCCGTTTCCAAAACGACCTAAAAAAATCTCAACTCCCGAAACAACAGCCCTCCTCCAAAAAATACCCCGTGAATTCAAATGGGACAAGGAAGAGAAACAAGTTATCACATTCCAGCCAGTAAACGTGGCTTGAGAAACAGTCCCGCGGAATCCCTGAACCAGAGAATCGCCCTGCAAATCTCAAGATCACCAGCTTTGATTATGAAAGTCTCAGAAAAATGTTTACACAGTCTAGTGTTTCCTGTTTCCGCAGTTAATTTTTAAAACTTTTTTTTCTTTTGGTTCCTTAAACGGATTTCCTTTATTTGCATCAGTTTCTTTTTCTTAGTATGTAATTTCTGGAGGTCTTTGTCACATGAAGAACCTTACTAACCGCCTTCACCAAGACGACGACGCCAGAAGTCATTTATCATTCCAGGGACCTTACAGGTTTTCTTAAATGTTCAAGTGGAAAACTCATCCCGAAATCTCATTGAGCCCTTTGAAGGAATAGTAAAGCACTCAATAAAAACTTGAGTGGAATTACCTTTTCTCTGACTCTCGCCATAAAAATAGTACTTCCGGAGATTATCAGAAGAACTTAAAAAAAAAAAAAAACCTGGTGTTCCCTTGGTCACCTACATGTCAAAAAAAATATATCCCTACTTGCTATCAATTTTGGGCAGTCATAAAACTCCAACTTCAAAATGATTTCAAGGTTCAGGCAGGTTGGAAGCTCTCCAAGTCTGTCCCATATCAGCTAGAACCCAAGGTGATTTAGAAAGCTTTGGACCACGATAAGAGGGGAACGCGTCAAAAATTGAGTGCTGTAGATTGAATCTTCGGTCTAAACGACCCAGAAACCAGGGAAGATATTCCAACAAAGGCCAACAGTTGGGGAAAACAAAGCCGGTGACCGGGGTGATTTCTGGTTGGCGCACCTGTTTAATAATAATAATAATTAAAGTTTCCAGTACGGGGTGGGAAGGAGCGGGACACCTGAGGAAGTAACCTCGCTTGGACAGCAGAGCTGCCTTCCTGGTCAGGAGCAGGTTAGGAGAAAGCGTCCTCGTCCTCCTCTCAGTTTTACCCGTGAGCAGCAGCACGCGCTCCAGGTCCGACCCGCGCCGCGCGCTCCGCCTCTCCCCGCGCGAGCACAGGCTGCGAGGAACCGGGAGGCCATTTTGCGCGTGCGCCGCTCGCCTCTCGCCGCCCTCGGCTCCGCGGATGCCGCTCCCGCCAAATTTAAAAGCGAGGTTGTCAGGCCCCACCGGGCCCCGGAGGCCGATGGATTCTGCAGGCTTGCAGAAGCGGAGCCCGGGGCGATAGCGGCCACTGCCGGGCTGCGGCCACTGCCGAGCTGCAGCCTCCGGACACGGCTCCTTCTTCGAGGCCGTCCAATCCCCGGCAGCGCGCGGTCACTGAGGCGCGAGGCCGAGCCGCAGAGCCGAGTCCCGCGTGGACGCGGCTTCACCCGAGGTTGCATGATAATCGCTTCTTTGTCCTCCTCCTCTCTGCTCGCTTTTGTCCCAGCGCCCTTTCCCCTTCCACTAAGGAGCTGTCCTTGCAGCTTGCAGTCCGGGTTTTGGTGGATGGTTGGAAGCTGAGCTCCCGGCAAACGCGAAGCTGCCGAGGTCCCCGCAGATGACTGAGAGGGAGGAGGAGAGCTCGGTACCTCGGAGCGCGCCAGTCTCCCGGGTGGGCGCCCGGATGGGAGGGCAGCGTGGTGAGGGGCGAAGGATCGCCCAACGGGGTCCCCTCGCCTAAGTGGGTCGTGCTGCCAGGGAGCGCGGGGACGCCGGGGCGTGAAGGCGCCAGATCTTCTGTGACCGCAGGGAAGTGAAAGTGGCCTGCCACGGGCGACGCGGGCTGGCCAATCCCCTGTCAGTGCAGCAGGAACCGCCATTTGGTGACGGAGTTCGGCATTTGTGTAGCACGCTGTGTGGAACGTCACAACTGGCTCGCCCACGTGGCTCTGCTCTTAAAAATAAAATCCACATTCCCCCTGCGTTTTAGCGAATGCAAATCCTCCCTCCAGTTTTCCCCTTTGGCCACTGCAAGGCCCTGCCTGGCCTGGGGGAGGGGGGGGCCACCTTCCCTCGGACCTTTGTACCCAGCACTGTCCTCTGCCCAGCACGGAAGATCTTATTTCTCAGTTCGTAGGAAGGTGTCGTGGGCCCTGCCATTTCTCCTCCCTGCTCTCCCGCCTCACACCTCCGAGGCGTGAGAAGGGGAAATGCGACCCAGGCCTGCGGGGAAAGAGGCGACCCTATGAGTGGCGGCCCGGGGTGACGCGATCGGGAGTCACAGCCTTTCTCCCACTCCCTCCCCCGTGGCGGCGCCTCGGGGGTCGACATTCAGACCCCCACGGCGAGAGTCGGCCACGGAGTGGAGAACAAAGGCCGACCCGCGCGCCACCCGGAGCCTGGCGGGGCTTGGCCGCAGGCAGCCACCAACAGAAGGTGCGGACACCGGGGCGGGAGCTCGGCGATCCGCTGGCTTTCACAGGCCTCCGGGCTTCGAGTCCGGCCTGCCCTGTTGCTTTCACAACACGATTTTAAGACGCCAGGATTTTGAGGCTTGCAGGGCTGCGCCTCCGCCTCCGAGCCAGAGGCCTCCGGCTCCTGGCCGAGCACAGCTGCGCTCATGGGGGCGGAGGGCCTCGGGAGCTGGCGGGGGCGACCGTCCTGTGGGCGCCATAGCCGCTTCCCTCTCCACCTTCCTTGCGTGGCTGCGGGCTGCGCTCGGCGGAGGCTCGGTTGCCCGTAGCAACCACACGACGGCGATTCGCGGCCCGGACCGTCGCCGCAGGCGCGGGGATCGCTGCGTCTTCGGACGCCTCAGGACTGAGCTTTTGGATCTAGGGGTGGCTTTTGGTGACAGCTCTCTTCCCCACCCGCGACCTCATTCTCCCGCAGCCTCCTGGGCTGGGCTCGAAAGCCAGAGTCGGGGCTTCGCCCAGCCACCCCCCCCCCGGCAGACAATGGGGGCGGCTGCTGGCGCACACTGCAGTGCAGAGAGGAACCCACACCTTCGAGTTGCGAGCGTTTTCCGGAGCACAGGCTATAGATGCCCTCTTCTCCGACTCAAGTCAAAACCCCTTTACAAGGGCCAGTTAATTGGAACAAGGTTGGTGTCAAAGAAAGCGACACCAAGATGGTCACTACCTTTCTAGGAACACAACACAAAGCCGAGCTCACTGTATTTGCTCTTGGTTAGGGATGGCTTCCCCACACGCATAAACACACCTCTGGCTTTCCCTCTTTGTGTACCACGAATATTTAATCACTTGCGTTGGCTCAAACACTGTAGGCAGGTTCTTGGTTCCTGTTATTTATTAAGTGGATAGAGGACCTCATCTCCACCCGATTTCATTTGAGGACCCACAGCAGCTTTAGTCGGTGTAGACAGAGGAGTTGCAAACAGTGATTGGCAAGAAGTACCGCCCCCTCCCAAGTGTGTGTGTGCCAGGGTGTGTTCCTAGGATACTAACTTTTGAAAACAAAAAAAATGTTTCACACAGGTATTACCGAGGAAAAGTCTTTAAAGTATCCTGCTAAGTGTTTTATTTAACTACTATTATACAAATGCACATTGCCAGATTTCTTTGGGTCTCAATACTTCCCCTGGCCTTAAGTATCTATTACATTTAACTGAGTGGTTTTGTGGTATGAAATTTCACCTAAGTCGCAAATGAGCTGACATTTCTAAGCTCAGAGTTCCTGGGGGAGGGGGGGGGACGAGCACCTGTCTTATTTACCTTTGTATGCTCCGGAATCTTTTTTATAACTCAACAAATATTTGTTGGATTTGCAGAGGAACTAAACTACCCTTAGTAGAAAACAAAAACTTAGTGTTAGAGCACAATCTTGACTGTATTGAGTGGACTCGGTGAAAAGTTCAGCATCTTTTGCAGTTAGTGGCATTAACCAGACACCCTCATCCACACATATTTTAACTTAATTATGTTTCAAATGTGGTGGGTTGTATTTTAAAACATCTGACAAATGTTTCTGGATTCTGAGATACTCTGTAAGGTAAGAATTTGCAACATTGTTCCTTTCTTGCCCAAAATGTCTGAATTTTGCTTAAGTAAAATTGGCCATGAATGGGATTTTTAAATTGATTTTCATATTTTCAAGTAACATAGTTAGGACACTCACCAACTGTCTCTACAATTTATGAGAATGCTCAAAGGGCTAGTACTGAATTTCTACTAATACTGGGCACTTTGAAATGCCTATGCAATAAACGTTACGTTATACTAATAAATGCTTACAATGTTTTTATCACACACAATGGTAAAATACATTAAAATGACTCATAGAAATGTTATTAAAAGTAGTTCCCATTCAAGTTTTTTCAAGTCATTAAGATAGTTTACTTCTAAAAAGAAGTGTAGCCACCCCCTGGTTCCTAGAGGCAGCCTGACCCTGTATTTCACCGGCCACTCAGCTAGCGCCTTAAAAACAGGAGGGTGAGGCTGTGGGGGACGTTTCTTCCTACCTTCTTTCAAGAAAGGAAAGTGCCAACAACTTCCTTTGGCCAACTTAGACAGATTATCTCCCCTTTTCATTACAACTGCCTCCTTCAGTGACCCGAAGGATAAGATCAAAGTGCTTTCATATTCATGTGAATTCTTGCTTTTGACTTGAATAATGATGGATTTTATTGTTTTATTTAAACTGAGAACCTGGAACACTGCTGCTCTTGAGGTTACACCCTTAAGGCTGTAGAACTTGTATGAGAACTCAAAAACCAACCAATTAGGTCTGACAAACCATGCCATTTCCATCATGCATGTACAAACGACTCTCAGAAAAGAAAAAGAAAGAAAGAAAAAACTGGAGCAGTTACGTTTCTATAGACTCTTGCCACTCAGATTTTGATTTCCTTCCAGCTTTCTTAACAAAACTCCTGTGTTCAGCAAGCACAGTTCCCAACCGTCCAGGAACGTGTCACGATGGGAAGATGCAGCGATACACTTTTAGCTGTTCAGGAATCAGACAAATTAGTGTTATCAGTAATTAGCTCATGGGAGGAGTGACTTTTGCTTTGAACATGATCCATTACAGTTTGTTCCCCACTGTAAATGAAGAACTCGGTCGGGGAAGCTTGAGAAATGTGTTTACCAGCTGTTTCCATCTACTCCTTGCGACAATTTTCTTAAAGTATTTTCAGTTGGGTTTTCTTCAAACTCATCTTTTTTTTTTTTTTCTTTTCCCTTCTTGAGGAGAAAGAGGCTACCAGATTCAATGGAACCTGGTTGGTTTTTACCAAATGATCATTCTGATCCAAAACTTCATTTGTTAGTGTGCCTCCACCTCTTTGGAGAACACATTTGTAGGAAATCCATTGCCATAAAGTAACCCCACACTGGATAATCTGGGCGACCTTTAAACTAGGCTTCAGGAAACGCATTTTCAGGAACTTTAGCATAGTACATGTAGTCTTTCTGGACTCAAAGGTGGAAGTAGAGCTCCAAGTTTACTGTGCTATCGTGGTCTGCCATGGGTCTGGGGTACCCTTCCCAGAGGCAGTGTTGCCAGTGCCTCTCTTCTGGAGCTTCTGCCCTCCATTTGTAACAGCACAGGAGCGCCACATTAAAATAAAAACCCAATGCTTTCTATCCTGTTGTGTTAGGGGAAGTCTCTCCACGCTGGGCATCACACATCCTTGGTAACACCAAGATTCCAGCAGCTGTTTCTCTCTGAGATATGCCCATAAAAATGCTGAAATTATTTGGAAACTTTTTACCCTTGCTTTGTAAATAAAACGATAAGCAGTTCCATATTGTTTCACCCTGAGAACAAGGCTTCCAGAACTGAAAAGCATTCCTTTACAGTAAAGACTACGTTTTTCGCATCAATGGGAAAGGTAATCATATTTTCTTCATGGGAACTATCTTTTGTGCTATTTGTATGAGAACGTTGCTCTTCAGTATAAAATTAAATATAGGTTAATAGTGGAAAAAGAAGTAAATTTAAATAATTCAGTTTAGAATTTTCATCTTACTTCTGAAACAATAATTCACGATAGCGCAAGCATGTCCTCTGTAGGAATAATGTGTAGTGCTCCTGGGGTCCTTGAATTCACTCTACTTTTCAGCGGTGTTCGCTGTCCACTCTGCCCATTTCTCTTAGAGGAACGGACCTGAAGACTTGATAAACTAGTGACGCTATTTTTACTTCAAAGGTTTCAGAAACTCGCAAACCTTTTCAGTACTTTTGCAGTGACTTTCAGGAGTCAGCGCACATAGCTAATTAGTTTCTGAAATAATCACTGCACAAGACATTTTGGCTTGGGACTACTCAGAACGGCAAAAGTTAAAAAAAAAATTTTTTTTTTTTTTGGAAACCTCGCACATGCGCAGTGAGGTGCAGCTGCTCCGCCACCCCTCTCCTCCGCCTTTCCGCTAAATAAGCTGCTGTGTTCTACCCCAGCCTCTGGGACCCCGCGATCGCCCGGGCTCTGAGGGAGCTGGCTGTTGGGGGACCTCGCAGGGTTCTCTCACAGCCCAGTTCCGGTGCCCTTCCCCACTCTCCCCGCGCTGCTCGGGAGCGTCAGGAAGGAGGCCGGCCCGGCAAGCCCAGCCTAGCCGCCGCGGGGCGTTTCTCGGCCGCGCCGGGCTGCAGCCTGGCCGCTGGGCTCCGGGCTGGCTCGGCGGAGGCCTTGGCCCGCGTCGTGGCCGCGCTCTGGCCGGGCACGCCGCGGGGAGGCTCGAGGAGTGGCTCCTGCGCTGGAGGCCGGGCCGCAGAGCCCCAGCGGAAGGAGGGAGGCCTTGCTTAGTTCAGCCCCGCCGACTCCCAGGCCCGAGCGCCGCCGGAGGGCAGAGTGGGGAGCCGGTCCCGAGGCCGCGGGGCGAGGCCGGGTGCGCGGTGAGGCGCTTCCGCACTGCGCTGGCGCGCCCTCCCCTCCTGGGCCCCGCGCGCTTACCGCCCTGCTGCCCGCGCGTCCCCGTCCCCGTGGCCTCAGGGTTGTCTCACCGATTTTGCCCCCAGTCCCCACGCTGCCGGTCTCTTCTGGACCTGAGGTCCGGAAGATGCTCCTGGAAGCTGGAGAAACTTCGGGCTAAACTTTCGGGATAAAGGAGGCCGGGGCCTTGCCCTCGGCCCAGCGCGGCACGCTGTGGCCTGTCGGGGGCAGGCCCCTCGTTTCAGGGACCCAAGCACACCAGGGGGAAGGAATGATCCTCCAGCGGACCCCCTTCTCGGGTCTGGACCACTGCCTAACTTGAGGGACTAGCACCTGAGCCGTGCGTGTGCTCCTGTGCTCCGTCCTTGATGCCGGGGGTCGTCTCCAACGAAGCACCTTCCAGCATTGTCTCTTGTGTTTTGTACATTAATAATAATAATAATAATAATAATAATAATAATAATAACAATAGGAATTTTTAAGCACGGGAGCATAAAACCCCACATGATTTCTAAGAAAAGCTCAACAATATAATTTGTGAGACTTAGATGGTGGTGGATAATCTTAAATGCAAAGTGCTCAGAGTTTTCTTTGTAGTTATGCTGGCTTTGGAGCAACTTTTAATTAAGAAGGCTTGTGTAAGTAAGATGCATACATGCACATACGACACAGCAATAATTTGTGTTTGCTCTGCATGCTACAGCATGGAACATATTACACTGTTTGACTCCTACTTTTAAAACCTGGATTTTTAGTAATCACCGCTATTTTGGGGTAGAGTGGGGGAAATGAAGTCATTGTCCTGATCATAGCTTTTTTGGAGGAGTCTGCATCCCCTGAGACACTTCCAAAGAAGCCATGTCTAGGTGTATCTAGGTCTGTGGGATAGTCACTGTCATCTTGACACTGCTGGCCTGAAAAGCCACAGAGCCTTAGGACATAGGAGGCTGACTGTAAAAGAAGTGAGAAGCAAAAGGCAAACACAAGTAAGACACAACCACCACACTTACATAGAAATGTCAGTCTTCCGATTCATAGGGAGGTATCCCTGGCTCTTTTGTTCTGCTGGCAAATTTGCGGGTACAACTGGGTGGTTAGCTCAGACCCCAATGCAGGATCCTGATGCTTATGCTTCAAACAAGGGTTGTTTGTACCTTAACTGTAGTCTGTTTGCTTTCTTCATGATAAATAACATCTGAGCCCACCGATTTGGTGCTGGAAAATACAGCACTTCTATCTTAAAGTGTGGAAATACAAAGCTACTTCAGTGATTTTAAACTGGATGTTGGCAAAAAGGATTGTTGAAATCTCACAAGTTGACAAATGACATCCAATTACTAATTGAATACCTTTGAAAACTACTAACATGTTTGAATTGAAAAGATTTTATATCTATATAGACCAGATATTCTGCTAACAAGTTTAATAACCTGTTAACAAGAAGTTTTTCCTTATCTAAATGTTCCAGATAGTTTGCCATTCCCTACATGACTTAAATCCTCTCATGTTTGCTCTCAAAACACAGTATTTGGAGTGACTTTACACCTGAAATCAGTGATAGGCATACACGGTTGGATTAATAGAGATTGCATTATATGAAGAAGGAAGTAATTTCTCTTACTAGACTTTATGCCCTGACAGACAGGCACATTCTCTTAAGAGCAGAGTACCTAACACACATAGTGATATTGTATGTGTTAGGCTTAAGAGAGGAACAGCTGGACACTCCAGGAACCTCAACAGGTTTCTAAAAAGGTGGAAGTTAGTGTATGATTAGTATAGAGAGGACTTTACCTTTTCAAATTCAGCTAGGAACTGGAAAGCAGCCGTGTTAAAATTCACAAAGCTGTATGCTTGAGTAGCATACAGTCCCACAACAGTGAGAGTTTTGTGGATTCTCAGAGGAGATTTGTAAAGAGAAACGGAACAAGGTTTTAAAACTGGCTTTAAGTCTCATTTTTATAAATAACTAAATAATGATTTTGAAATTGTATAATTAGCTTTTTCCAAAAGGAGGCAAAAGCTTCCAAACTTCATTGAAACAGTTTTCAAGTTACTATTTCATTCCCAGTCAAACGCATAGTTTTATTTGACAAGCACATGATATACCTATAAATGCAGCTGGTGCTTTAATAATAAGAACCTTAGTTTGTAACATTTTGAGTAGTTCTTCACTTTACCAATAGTCTAAAGGGTTATATGTGATCATGGGACATTCCTTTGACTATGTAAATCAGAGAAGCATTTTGTTTTAAAGTTAATAACTTAAAAATGGGTCAGAAAAACATAGAGTGGCTTTCTTTTTAATTGCAGTAATCTCTTCATTATATTTGATATTTAAATTACCAACAATTTCACTTGTGGGTATATTAGATCATTATGTTACATTTCTTCACTGAACTTTAATGACATTAGGGAAAAATACTAGATAAAAAAGATGAAACTTCATCAATACATCTAACTTCAGATATGAAATAGGCATCCTATACTGTGTTTCATTAGGACAATAAATTCTATTCATGGGCATTGTTCATGATATACACAAGCCTCCTAGTTTAAAGCACCCTTTCTGCTTATCTTTTCAAACTGTGTAGCATCCCATGAGTAGGTTACTGAGCTCTTAACCATGTTAAGGTAGAAATACATAGCAAAGCACCTACTAAAAGTGGAAGGCGAGGCAATTTAGGAGTTTGAATTGTTTAAAGACTGAAGCCTTTTAGTTTTAAGGGATTTTTTATTCTTCAAAATGCAACAGGGAACTGAAAATATAAAACTAGGACATTTCACTAGCAATTTGAATTATTCACTCAGGGTTTCCTCTACATCTCCACGTGGGAACAGACACTTCCACCGTAAAGGCCCTTTTGAAGAATGTAAAAGACTTAGGCTTTAGAGTTGCGGGGAGGACGGTGTGGCTGCCTTCTGAACTGGAAGAAGCAAAGGCTTGTACCTGCCCTGGACTGTGAAGCTGAAGACTCCACACACTTCTTCCTTATTTCCCAGCCCGCTGGGAATTCCACTGGACACTCCTTCAGAGGAGATTTTAAAAGTGACTGTAGAAGATTCCAAATGCGAAAGCCAGAGATGTGTGTGCTTCCTCCTGGTGAGGAGGAGACATCAAGGATTTCCGGTGTGCTACCTTTAGGCAGCTGCTGTGGCTCGCTGCCCACTTGACACCTGGTGAAATGGTAGTTTCGGAGAGAGAGAAATATTTAAAGTGACACCTGTCACTAAAACATTTGGGGCAGAATTCTCAAGGAGTAGCTAGAACTAATGGTGGTAAAAAGAAAGGCCAAGGAACTCAGTTATGTAAGGTAGTCTTTCCAGGTAAAGATTCTTTTGGAAATGTCACTCAGCTGCGAAATGACGCCATAATTGAAAAGAAATTCTTTTTAAAAATCATACTGAAATAAGGAGACAGCAAACTTGGAAGTAATTAGAAAACCTGCAGGATAGGTTATTTATCATTTCCCCTCTTCTCTGTTTTCCATAGACTCTCTAGGTGTCCTTATTGTTGTTAATATATTGTAATTTAGTGTATGCACACAGTTGCTGTGACCCTCCAGGAATTCGGGAATCAGAAGTGTCAGGTAGGTAAGAGAGCCAGGAGGAGGAACCCAGAGTAACCCGAGGTTGTGCAGCCACTGTTGTATTGATACGATGACTCTATCGGAACCGACATCGGGCCCGGAGAGGTCATTGTCCCGGCCCTGGGTGCAGTCGGGGACCCTGCGGCTCTCGGTGCGTCGGTGCCGACGGCGTCCTCTAGGAGTCCTCTAGGCGGACGCCTGCGCCCCGTACCCGGTCAGCAGGGAAGTGACACCAGACTGAACGCGAGTGAGTCCCCAGGTACCAGGGCTTCCCTCTGCCTTCCTTCTATCACGGTTGTGACGTCACGCCCGGGCCCTACCGTTGCCAAGGGACGTCTGCGTTCCGGTTCCGGTCGGTTACCCCGGAGCTTGGGTACACAGAAGCAGTCCGCCGGAGGCCAAAGGGTCGCGGAGTGTGAACCCCACGCGCGGCACCATGAGCCAGCGCCAGGTGCTGCAAGGTAGGGAGCTGTGGGCGGGTGCCCCGACGGGATGGCGCCGGGGGGGTGGGGGTGTTTGCTCCACCTTGCCTCTCTCCCCAGTGTTTGAGCAGTACCAGAATGCCCGGACCCGGTTCGTACAGATGGTGGCAGAGCAGGCTACCAGACCTCAGAATGTCGAGACACTGCAGAATGCCGGTGAGCCTGAACCATGCCCTGCACCCTGGCCCCACACTTCATCCTGCATCCATCCTCATCCTCCCACCACCCAGCGCCAGCCTCACCTTGTCCACGGTCTCCTTCTCGCTCCGCTGTCAGCCTCACTTCCTCGTCCCCTTACCAGCTCAACTTTTGGGAGGCTTGGGAATGGACTTATGTGAGGCGACGTTCCTCCGGACCCTCTCCTCTCTGAGGGAACTTGTGGGTGAAGCAAGAGGATGGAGGAGGCCTGGGATCATTTCCATCTTCCTTACAATCGGCCAGCCATGTGAACTGCCTGGAATTCATTTTCCCGGATAGGAATCTACCCTAACCAGACCCATTTATCCCGACGCCCTTTCTTGCCACTCTTTGATCACATTCCCTTCCTAGAAGCGGAGAAACTTCAGGCTGCTTTCGTAGCTCTCCTCTTGACATTAGTGGAAGAGGAGCAGTGTGGTATGCTTGAATCTTTCCCAAGAGATTCGAAGTCGGTAAGGACCTGGCTTTGTGAACTCTACGAAGCAACCCTTTTCACCTCTTAGTCTGAAGTCTGAAAGAGAGGAGGGGGAGAGAGGAGAGTTCATTTTTGGCGAAACTAGTCCTCTGTGCTCTCTCTCTCTCTCTCTCTCTCTCTCTCTCTCTCTGTGTCTCTCTGTCTCTCTCTCTCTCTGTCTGTCTCTGTCTGTCTCTCTGTCTCTGTCTGTCTCTCTGTCTCTGTCTCTGTCTCTCTCTCTCTCTGTCTCTCTGTTTCTCTGTCTGTCTCTCTCTGTCTGTCTCTCTCTGTCTGTCTCTGTCTCTCTGTCTCTCTCTGTCTCTGTCTCTGTCTCTCTCTCTCTCTGTTTTCTGAAGAGACAGTTATTCCCCCCCCCCCAATGGGGGCAACAAGGACAGACCACAGAAAGAATTCCATTTTAGATGAACTTGAAGAACCAGTGAGTTTTTACTAAGCTTTATATTAAGTGCAACCAGCTCACCAGCAGCTACACCACTGAAAATCTGTTTCTTCCTCAGCGACCTTAACTACTTAGAGGGTTTGGACTTCATAAACGCCTCCTTCTGCAGTCTTTATCTTTACCCACCCCGTGTGTGTGTGTGTGTGTGTGTGTGTGTGTGTGTGTGTGTGAGAGAGAGAGAGAGAGAGAGAGAGAGAGAGAGAGAGAGAGAGAGAGAGGTGTTGAGAGAGTTCCTGCTGGTAACCACACAGCTGCTGAGAGTTCCAGAGAGCACCAGCCTTGCTCAGAGGACAACTTTCTACAGGACCCACTGACTGAACTGTAATCTAGATTTTGCTCACTAGGTCTCAAGAAATCCCTAGTTTATAAGATGAGATCTTTAACACTAGTTTAAATGAACACATCATTAAAAATAAATTAAGAACACGACGTCATGGCCACAGCATTTAGACAGTCTTTGCTCTGGGTTTCTTTGAGGAAACACCTATTTATCAGATACTTTTTCTCCTCACTGGAGTTTGCTGTTTGTGGTTGAGACAGGGAGCCATTTATAATGAAGAAACTATGTTTTTAAAAAGTCTTTAAACATCTGTGATGTAGGTGCAGTTGCAGGGATAATGCAGTCCTCCTATCTAGCGCCCTTCTGGGACATTTTTTCAGAACTTCAGCACATGTATGCTGACACAGAAATTCCTTGATCCCAATTCACATCTTCCCAGTTTGTTTCTCTTGTTTTACTCTATAAACTTTTGCTTCAAGACCCTCTGTGATAGCCAGGATACTTTGACTATTACAAACTAGAGGAATTAGTGTGTGCAAATGCCATGGCGCCTGGTGGTAGTCAGAGGACAGCTTGGGAGGCCAGGGCTCTCCTTCCACCCCATGGCTCACCTCATGGGTCCTGGGGATTGATCCCAGGTTGTCAGGCTTGTCAAGGACCTTCACCCACTGAGCCATCATGCCAGCCCTGGAATTGCTCTTACAATCGTGACCACTTCCTGCTGTCCCCAACCCCTGGGCAACCACGGAACTAATATTTGTTTAAAAAATGTTGCCATTGTAAAACTCATTTTGTTCTATAATTGTGTCATGTAGATTTATTTTCTTTATTCTGTGTACAAACATTACATTTATTAGGATGTTTTACATTTTAAAAGCAGTTTATTTTTTCTCAGTCCTACTCACTGTACTCTGAATGAATGCTTACTGTTTACAAGGATTTACTGCTTGGGCAATATGTACACAAGCAAAAAATACTTTTTAAATAAGAAAACATTTAGAAAAAATTAATTCTGAAATATTTAAATGTATATAATAATGAAATATAGAGTGTCTTTTGGGATTTTAAATGTAGGTTCCCTCTTCCCTAAGAGTACAAGGTAGAATACATTGTGTTTTGTTTTTCTCTTTTAAGACAAGCTTTCAGCTTTGGTGTCTAGGTTGGTCTTGAACTCCCTCTCTCAAGTGATCCTCCTGCTTTCTTCTACCAAGTAACCAGGGTTATGCTCCAAATGTATGAGGAATTTAATATAAACTAGCTAACTATGTGATTACCAATCTACAAGAGGCACATGACTCGGACCTGACATTCTACACTTGCTTTTGGCTTGTGAAGAAATAAATACAAAAGAGATTATGGTAGTCTTTCAAAATGAAATACTTTTGATTATCATCTTAATGTCATGTTAAGGTTTTTTTTTTTTGAGGGGGGGAACATTTTAAACATACTTAAGTTTACTAAATCTGATAATTCTTTTTAGTAATTTAAAATCATGATTATCCCTGCATGTATATCCCTTTAGTTAAAAATAACCTACAAATTTTATTATGGAGCCTTTTATTCCTTACAAGTCAGTAAGATTGATAGATATTTTCAAGAATATATATTCTTGAAAAAAAATCAACATCGATTTAAACATGCTTTTGAGTGTGGTTGAATCTCATATTACAGGCAAGCTTTCATCAGGCAAGTGCCTTCCCTTTGATATGTGTGGTATGGATGCATTTTACTTTTGACTTTGACACATGGACTATGTATCTGGCATATGTACCTTTTATTCCCCATCTCCAACATATTCTTTAATTAAACACACAGCATAGATTCAGGACTATAGGAGAAACATTTTCCATATAGGCACAATGAGAAAAGCATAATTCTCTTGTTAAGAATTTTAAATCATTGTATGTGAAAGAAATATTAAAGATGAAGATTATTATGAACTTTGATGTAAACTGTTTAAAGAAGTTCTCAGTTTCCATCTTTAGGTACTAGTTGCCATTAAATAAGTGTGAAACTTGTCAGCCTTTGAGATCTCCCTGGGAACCACCAGGGGAATTTGAAGGAAGCTAACCCTGTCAAATCTTAACAGATAAATCCCTGGAGGTGGGAGGGATAGGGCTGATAGTAATTTAAGCCAGTCTCTTAGGGAGCTTTAGGCTTCTCTTGTTCTAAAAACGTCTTATCAAACCAGAGCTCTGTAAAAGTATACAGAGAGAAGTCTAGAGTCCCCTAGATACTGAGAACCAAGGTAGCAGTTCAAAGAACTGGACTGATAATCTGCCTGGATCAGGGCAGTTCCACAGAGCATTGTGATTTACTGACTGAGAAGCAGGAGGGAACAAGAGGTGTATTTGCTGTCTGTTGATTGATTTTAAGTCTATGATGAACACTTTATCCTTTCATTTTGGCTTAGGTTGTAGTAATACGAGC
>NC_022018.1:6143279-6144956 GCF_000317375.1 Microtus ochrogaster
GAGAGGAGAGCTGTCGAGTCTCTGAGCTCACTTCCTCTTCCTCCCACTTACGTTCTAACCTATCAGGTCAAGCAGCTTCTTTATTAAATCAACCAATGACCTTCCTCCATCATTAGGTCATACTTCATATGAAGTTCTTTTTCAGTGGAGCAAAAACTGAGATATCTGCTGAACAGTTGTGTTGGTCAGGAGAAACCTGTGCTATATTCTGGAAAGAATGTTGGCTTTGCCTAAGAGCCAATGGGATGGCCTATGAGGATATAAGCTAGGATACGCTAGTTTACAAAGAGGAGTGCTGGCTTTGCCATCTGCCTTATGCTTCCTGCCATGATGATCATTCAATGTTAATTTTTGAAGATTTATCTAATTTTGTGTATATGAGTGTTTTGCCTGCATTTATGTATGTATGTGCACCATGTGTGGGACTGGTACTCATGAGGGTCATCTGGAACTGGATCATGGATGCATGTAAGCACCAGGAGCTCCTAACCACCAAGTCACCTCTCCAACCCTCAGTGTTAAATTCCTGGCTTGTTTGCGTTCTTTCTAAAGTATTGGTATTGTAAGTGTGAGCATCTCTAGAGAGAATAATCTCTGTCCACTCTTCTAAATGTTCTGTTTTATGCCTGTCAAGACAGTCATTGCCAAAGAATGTGTGGACTACATTGTTTTTCCATAGAAATGTTTTTATAGCAACAGGCATCTTGTTAAAGTTATTCAGGCTGGCCTTGAACTCACTATGTATCGTAGGCTGCTCTGGAACTCATAATCCTCCTGCTCTGAGTGCTGGGATACCATCACTCAGGCATATAACATGAAAATGGTTGTTTTATTTTAGAATACTAAAGTCTAATTTTAAAATGAAATAAATATCTGTCAATGAAGACATTGGCCATCTTGTTGAATTTATCAAAAGATGTAGTTATTTATCCTACAATTACTTGTTATTTATCATGTCAAGTTAGCTACTCTATGTGATATTTCTGGTAAAAATTGTTCCTCTTTATTTTGTAAAATATTCTCCCTCTTCTCTTGCTGACCGAAAACTATTTAGTCCTCAACCACAATACTAGCCTTCATTTCTGATTTCAGTTATCAATCAGCTCCCCAATACAAAGCTATTGTCATCATTTTAAACATACCATTTTGTGTGAGCTATGGATTGAACCCAAGGCCTCTAACATGCTAAGTATATAGTGTACCATGTATACACATCTTTTAAAGTAAGCTTTCTCTAACATGCATACAAAGACAGTAAACTGTCTAAATAGTTTAGGGAAAGTAGGTGAAATAAAGAATTCAGTAAAGATTGTGTGTGTGTGTGTGTTTAAACTGCCTCTCAAATATCTTCTCTGCAGATATTACCCAAGAATTATGTAGTAGAAGCAAGTCCTTTTGCTATAGCTCTTTTAACTTAACATTCTGCCTTCTCCCTAATATTTTAATCATTCAAAATTAAATAATCTTATATATTTCATAAGAAACAACACATTAGTAAAAGAAGACAAGATAAAAGCAATTTTCAGCTGTCCACATGACTTTCAAATTACACAGAACTGTAATCATTTGAATGATTCTTTTCAGTATGGTGTGATTTTTAAGGGGTGGAGCAGTTTAAATGGCCAATAAGAGTTCCTTTAAGTTTTTTTTTTTTTGGTTTTTCGAGACAGGGTTTCT
>NC_022018.1:6145056-6146674 GCF_000317375.1 Microtus ochrogaster
CTTGTAGACCAGGCTGGCCTCGAACTCACAGAGATCCGCCTGCCTCTGCCTCCCGAGTGCTGGGATTAAAGGCGTGCGCCACCACCGCCCAGCCTCCTTTAAGTTTTAAGAATATATAATTACATTATTGCTACACCTAACATTGTATGCCTAATATGAAAATAACTACCAGCAAAATATTTTTTTAAATTTTTCTTTTAACTAATGTTTATCTGAAAGAAGAGAAAGTTGTACACTAATTTGCACAGTGGATTCTTTTGCTATTAGTGAACATTTATTGCATGTACAGGTATCAGATGGACACTGAACATGCACGCTGATCATGAAAACATTAAAAGGATCAATTTTTGCTCTTCTGTGGCTTATTTGCCAATGGATATAGATTATAATATGTGATATATATTATAGTTATATATTACTACGTATATCACATAATAGATAATAACTACATATTACTATTGTTGTATATCTATATATTACTATTTATTTGAAGGACACCTAAATCAAGATTTGGGTATGAGGGGTTCTGTATTATGGGATGCATCTTGGTGTAGGTATTACCTCTGTTGAATTTTTGAAAGTTAGTCAGATGCAACTGCTTTTATGCAGAGGAAACATTATGTGTAAAGACAAGAAGGCACAGGAAAAAGTGGTGCAGAGCAGAAAAGGCCAGTGTTGAGGTATGGCTGGAGCTTGGGTGCAGGGGCCAGGGCTGGAGTCAGTTGAAGGTGGAGAGGAAGAAGGCCTACGTGCAGAGTTGGGGTTTCTCCCGAAATAAAGGCAAAGCCATCTCAAGGC
This sequence comes from Microtus ochrogaster, assembly GCF_000317375.1. NCBI lineage: Eukaryota > Metazoa > Chordata > Mammalia > Rodentia > Cricetidae > Microtus > Microtus ochrogaster. The sequence goes on from NC_022018.1 coordinate 6,145,855, forward strand.
TTCCGGTGGGGGAATGTTTGTCTCAGTGCTGTTCTTGGGAATGTGGTTTTAGGTTAGTGTGGAGAATAGTTCAGCAGGGGTTGATAGCACCAGGAAGAAGAGCCTGTACATGCTGCAGCAGTTGGGTTGGCTAAGAGCCCTGGAAGGGGGAAGTGCACAGGATGCATTGAGTCAGAGTGGAGGGCAGGGCAGGTGAGGACAAAGATGGGCTGAAAAATTACTCCCAGAAGTCTTCTTGCCTGAATACACCTGGCACCGGATAGAAATGGAGGGCACACAAAAGCAGAAGGATTGTCTCCTCCTTCTCTAACTGTGGAGGACTGAGTGTCTGATGCGGTGAGCTGCTTGGAGACAGAGCGGAGCTTAGGAAGGCGAGCTTAGCTGGAAAGAGGTTTAAACACATGAAACTTACAAATTTATTTGAAAACTATAGGAAAGCCCATTTAATGTTTCCTCATGTAGTTATAAACATGTTCTAATCACTTTCTCTCCCATATAATACAATTTAATTGAAAGTAGCTTTTTGTTTGTTTTTTTGAAACAGGGTTTTGTTTGTTTGGTTGGTTTTTTTTTGTTTTTTTTTTTTTCTATAACAGCCCTGGTTATCCTGAAATTCCCTTTGTAGACCTGGCTGGCCTTGAACTCACAAAGACTCACCTGCCTCTTCCTCCTGAGTGCTGTGATTAAAGGCATGGCTGGAAATAATTTTTTTTTTTTGGTTTTTTGAGACAGGGTTTCTTTGTGGTTTTGGAGCCTGTCCTGGAACTAGCTCTTGTAGACCAGGCTGGTCTCGAACTCACAGAGATCCGCCTGCCTCTGC
>NC_022018.1:6146774-6191824 GCF_000317375.1 Microtus ochrogaster
ATTAAAGGCGTGCGCCACCACCGCCCGGCCTGGAAATAATTTTTTAATGTGGTGTTAGGGATTGAGTCCAGGGCCCTGCACATGCCATCACTGAGAGACGCATTCTACCCTGAAATCACTTGTGTGTTCTCTTTTGAAATCTCATGGACAGATGGTAGTTATCAAGAGTAAGATAGATACACTAGAAAAATTAGGGGAGCTTTCATTTGATATAGTGATCCTAGACGATAATTATAGCAATGCTAATGGCAGAATAATATGAATGAAACAGACTGAGCCCTTTGGTGTCCTCTGTAGACTGAACACTTGAGCTGGCAGACTATGCCCGATGATAGGGGAAACAGAGAAATAGGCCGGGGCTGGAACTGGGATCTGCCTCAAGTTTGAAATGAGGATTTAGTGGGTTGCTATCTGCTTGTTTCTTAGGGAGACACTTGATACATGATAATACTGAGTTTGTTAAATAAGAAATACATTTGTAATATCTTCTGCTGAAAGAACACTTAAAAGAAATCCCACACTAGCTCAGAATTGAGAATAATAGACACTGGATTATGGAATACGCATGCGCGCACGTGCACACACGCACACATGGTTATTTATTTAGGGACAGACTCACAAATCAGAATCCTCTGCTGAAATGGAGAACAGAAACTGAATCCCACAGCTGGAAAAGAGGCTTTACATATGCTTTACATCGGCATAAATAGTATAAGAGGCCACACCCCAGTGGGCGGGTAACTACTGGTTGTAGGGTTTTTTACAGCACCTCCCCCTTTTGTTTAAATAAGAGAGCTCTAAGCTTAATGCAAAATTATATACAATAAGAACAAATATATTCGATAATTATCCTATCCTAACTAGCTTAAGTCTTGTATAATAAATAACTTGGCCAAGTCATGAGAGGAAAGTCACTACAGCTATGTAGTCTTCAACCCCATTGAAGGTCCGAGAAGAGCTTCCTTCTCAGAAGAGTCAGTAGATGTTCAGTGTCTGTGACCCTGTCCCACCTTCCCAAGTCTTCCTCTTCGGCAGTGACACCAGGGGTGCCAGTCCTCCGCTCAGTGCTGATTCATGATGAAGCACCAAGATCTCAGAATGCCTTACAGCCAGTGAGAATAAATATACCAGGTAAAAATGGTCAAGTTTGCTCCTGACAGTTTTGTGAACCATTCACCATCACAAATACTCCATGTGCTAACTGTGCGTTTTGGAACTTGTTCTGACTTAAATGGCAAGACATCCTGTGTTGTAGGGGCCATAACAGCTTAAATCACAATTAGCTTTGTAACTAGAACAGCACAACTAGTACTAAATTATGTATATACTAAAACTATGGCAAATTTACTAAAGTTTATGAATAATCAAATGCACTTTTAGTGGTCGGAGGTAATAATCATAAAGGTCAGAAGAAACTGAATGAGGTCCTGAAGGTCACAATTTTTAAAATGCAAGACAGACTTAAAAACAAACTGTGTGTGGCCTTTGCTGCTACCGGAGACCATGTTGGTGTCCATGGCCTGTGTTACCACGGAAGGCCATGTAGATGTTCATGGTCCATGCTGGCCTGTGCTACAGCCAAGGGCTGTGTTGACTTCCTGGTCTGTCCTGCTGCTGGAGGCCTTATTGAAGTCTGTGGTCCATGCTGCAGCCAGAGGCAATGTGATGGCCATGGTCTGCTCCTGCAGGAGGCCGTGTGGTTGTCTGTGGTCCATGCTCTCACCAGAAGCCAAGTTGAAGTCCATGATCCATGTTGCCGCTGCCTGTAAAGGGGAAGGCAGCAGCTTCTTTTGCAGTGGTACTGATGGCTGCAGACCCATCGCTGAGAATGAGAGACGTGAGCCTTGTGTTGTGGCATATTTGTGCATTGTGTGAAGCTTGGGAATGTGGGTGTGAGTTATCTAGACTGCTTCTGTAGGGAACCCTGAGAAAACTGGGAAATGGTCACCTCCTGGAAGAATTAGCTGTATTATTTTTGTTCAGTCTCTGTGTAATGGGAGATCATGGGGGCTTATCAGAAGTCCTGGCTGGAGTGTGTGAGCCTGGACTATCTCAGCTTTGAAGTTATTCTGGATGTAGAATTTTGAGAAAATGGCAGCAGACGCATCCTGAGAAGCTGGATCACCTGGGCTACTTGGCCTCATTGGTGTTTTATTCTTTTTTCTTTCTGAATGCACACAGACTTATATGTATCAGCATTAACACAAATATGGAATGTGTGGTGTGCACCTATGAGTAGGTAAAAGGCATCTGTCAACTTTATAAGTCTGTATGGACTGTATCACCAAGCTGTAATATAGATCTCCATCTATGTTACATGAAAGGATGGCATGCAAGTCATGCGAACTCTGTATCCAACAAGATTGATTTCAGAGCGTTTCCTGTGTTGAGGGATCAGAATATATGTCGCCTGCCCTGTAGCCTTTCTTGGCTTTCCCCCTCATGTCTGCAGTCAAGATCCTCAGGAGGTCTTTCCAATCAAAGCTGATCTTTATTAATTTACAAGAGAATCATAACTTTTTGTTTTCTGTGGAAACAAATGCATAAGCTCTCTCACAATATACTTTCTGACTTCCATTTTGCAGTTAAGATGTTCTTAAAATATATAGGTTTAGCTGGTGCACACCTTTAATCCCAGCACTCAGGAGGCAGAGGCACGTGGATCTCTGAGTTCAAGGCCAGCCTGGTCAAAGAGTGAGTTTCAGGATAGGCTGCAAAGCTACACAGAGAAACCCTGCCTTGAAAATCCAAGTATATATATGTATGTGTTCCATAATCCAATGTCTCTCAGCAGCTATTGTTTTTGTGTACATTAGAATTAAAAAATTCAGAGTCAACAAAGCATCATACAGGATGTTATACACCCTGTTATTTTCCATCTTTATGTGGCTTATTTTTATACTAATTTGCTATCTCTTTAAAGACTTTATTATTTTTCCTTTTTTTTTTCAAGACAGGGTTTCTCTGTGGTTTTGGAGCCTGTCCTGGAACTAGCTCTGTAGACCAGGCTGGTCTCGAACTCACAGAGATCCGCCTGCCTCTGCCTCCCAAGTGCTGGGATTAAAGGCGTGCGCCACCACCGCCCGGCAAGACTTTATTATTTTTAAACTATTTATTTATTTTTGTTTTTTAAACAGGGTTTCTCTGTAGTTTTGAAGCCTATCCTGGAACTTGCTCTGTAGACCAGGCTGGCCTCAAACTCACAGAGATCTACCCGTCTGCCTCCTGAGTGCTGGGATTAAAGGTCTGCGCCACCACTGCCTGGCAACTACTTATTTTTCCTATGACTGTCTATACCCATTTTTTTCTTTCTTCAGCATCTAAGCATATCTTTAAACATATTTTACCTTTTTAGAGGTTTTCTGTGTCTGTAGCTGGCTTCTCTAAGTGCCTGTGGCATTCTCTGACTGTGTGAGACAAATCTTAAGCTGCATGTCAGCTGCTGTGAGGCTCACCCTAGCACATGGTCCTGGCACATGGTGCAGTCAATGGCTGGAGCCGCAGCTCTGTATCTGCTGAGCACTGGCTCGCCTGAGAGACTGCAGGACTAGGAATCCACATCTGGCTCCTCGTCCAGAACTTTTCTTAGCTCTCTCAGGCCCTATGTTTGGATAGCTGAGCCTCCATATTAGATACCATATGTAGTCAGATCTTTCTTTGGGCAGCCAGCTCACAAATAAGGACATGAGACTTCTTATTAATTATGAAAGCTCTCCCTATAGCTTAGGTTTGTTCCTAACTAGCTCCTCTAACTTAAATCAACCCATTTCTATTAATCTATGTTCTACCATGTGGCATTACCTCTCTTCCATCTTGTACCTCCTGTTTCTTCTCTGTGCCTTCTGGCTTCTCTTGCATGCCTAGATTCCTTCTCTTACTTTCTCCCTCCAGAAATGCTGCCTGTACCTTCTGCCTGGCTATTGGCCATTCAGCTTTTTATTATACAATATTATCACAGAAATACACCATCAACAGTGTACAAACATCTCACAACATTTCCCCCTTTTTGTCTAAATAGAAAGGAATGGTTTTAACTCTCACATAGTAAAACTATATACAATAAGACCAATTATCAGAGAATTACAGGTACAATGTTTAGTCCATCTACATTTGGCAAGTTATCTGTCCTATCTTAGTCCAAACTACTTAAGTTACTTTCTATTATAACTTGTATTACTTTCCTAAAAAAATATCTTTTAAACCTTAAAACTTCTTAACCAACTTAAGCTTTTATGCTTTTCAGCCTTAAAACTTGACAGCTTTTATGTAAGTTTCTTTTCTGAATTTGGTAACAAAGAAAACTGTGAAACTATAGCTATCTAGTCTTCAATTCTACCAAGGACTTGAAAAGGACATAATATTACCTGAATAAACAGGAAGTATATAGCAAACAACTTCCAAAACTACAGAAATGACAGAAATAGCTGGATGCCTGGGCAGTTACCCAAAGTTCCTCTGCAACATTAGGGCATCCAGCCTGAAGGCCTAGAGTATCTGAAAGATTTTTCTGTGAAGCAGGAATTTTGAAGGCCTGTCCTACCTTGTCTTGTCAAAGTTTAGTAGTTGCTTTCTTTTGTGTCCTGCTTGTCCAGTTTGGACAGCATACTGTCATCAGTCAAGACCAGGGCATGTTTTATTTTATTTTATTTTTATTTTTCAGCTCACTTTTGCCACAAAGAAAGCAAACTCCATATGGAGTTCTTTAATGCCCATCTTCTCTGAAGTAGACTGGTGCTGCCAGGAGTAGAGCAGACATGTCACTCTATCTTGAAAAGCCCCTTTTTTTAACTTAAACATTTTAAATGCCATATTATGTAGGTCTTTAAGTGTTTAAAGACCATCTATCTATTTAAAATATATCTCTGGGGCCTGGAGAGATGGCTCAGTGGTTAAGAGCATTGCCTGCTCTTCCAAAGGTCCTGAGTTCAATTCCCAGCAACCACATGGTGGCTCACAACCATCTGTAATGAGGTCTGGTGCCCTCTTCTGGCCTGCAGACATACACACAGACAGAATATTGTATACATAATAAATAAATAAATATTTTTTTAAAAAAAATATATATCTGTTCAACCTTGAAAACATACCTAACATGACTATAAGTTTGATTGTTATAGATGATTAACTACCAATCTGTCTTTAATTATCCTAAATAGCTTTCAAGGACTAAAACTTTACATTACATTTTTAAATGAGCTGCATAGCTACAATACCTTAAACAAGAGTAATAACATATATACAGTATAACAAAAATAACCTTAAATATGTATCGATATACAAAAATCCATACCAATGTAAAATATTTTAGATCAATAGTTGTTCAAAAGTAGATTTGATAATCCACCCTTTTATTCCATCATTTTTATACTATTTCTCCCCCTTTTTTCCACTCAGAAAGAAATCCCTGGATCTAATCTCCTTTGTCTAACATGACCAATAACAACTTGTAATCAACCTTCCAAAATGATGACAAAAAATTATAACCCATTAAATAACCAAAAATCATCCTCTAGGCTATAGGCCAAGCTTTCATAATTAATAAGTCTCCTTGTCATTATTGGGAGCTATCTTATGGGACAGAAAAAGACTAATCATAATTCTGTGGCAACCTTTCCCCTGCGTCACAAAAGAAAAGAAAAGAAACAGTTTAGATAGGAAGCTATTGAAAGAAAACTCTTAAAAATTGTGATAAGGATGCTGAAGTATAGTTCTCCATAGTTGATGGCTTCTGGTGGGATGGAAGTGGGGAAGGACTCAGTTTTCTTTAAGGACCTGGCCCCAGGGAGTTTGACCAAGCTCTAGTAAATACATGGGTAACATAAATTGGATTCTGCTTTTATTGGGGGAGGTCATCACATTGGTGACAGTGGGTGGATCTGGGAGGACTGGAAAGTGAGTGTGATTGGTTACATTATGTGAAATTCCCAAATAATCGATAAAATATGTAAACATGTAATGTAGAAAGAAAAAAAAACAAGTAAGCATTAAAAGGGCAAATTGTTATAAGAAAATAAAAACAGTGAAGGAAATGAGAGCCTGTTATATATTAATCACTGTTGTGAAATAGTTTCAGTAAAATATAGCCACTTAAGTATAATAGCTTATAGGAATCAAAATTACAAACCTATTAGAGGAGCTAGAGAAATGGCTCAGTAGGTCTTGGGTTAGGTTCTCAGGACCTGCATGGTGGCTCAAAACCATTTGTACCTCCAGTTCCAGGGAATCTGAAGATCCCTTCTGGCCTCCTTAGGCTCGTACATGAACATGGTACACATACATATACCTAGGCACACAAATGCACATAAAGTAAAATTTGAAAAATTAGAATAAAAATTAATAACCAGTTGTATTATACTAGAATATGCTAACAACAGGAAAAAGTGGATGGGTGGCTTTTGGACCAGAGTCAAGGGTCTGAGTTAGCTGCATATTCAGAACCCTGCTGGGTAACTTGAACAGACCATGCCTACTCACATAAACAAGAGGACATAGAACACGTATGTCAGGATGGCTGCTGTGCTTTTCTACATATCCAAGTCCCTTTCAGGGATAGCATTTGCAGCATGATCCAAGGAAGTGGTGCCCCCAGGGCTTAAGCAGTGCACAGCTTGAATAGCCATCCCCAATGGGTCGGGCATTGGTACAAATCTTCAATGTGCTTATTTCTTTACCTCCATAGCAGTAAGCGCTGCAAACAGAGAAATGACTTCCCACCGCACTGCCAGTAACATTAAGGGGACATGGATTTGGCCTGCAGTGAGACTTGATCTTGCTCCAACTAGTCTTTCTAGATTAATCTCTTGCCTCATGAACCTTTTCCAGTCTTGTAATTCAGGGTAATAGGAATTTAGCAGGACTCAGAAACCAGGCTTCCATCCCTCTTCCTAGCCAGAAACAGCAGTGTAGCTTACCCCTGCCGCCCGCTCTATCGTCTCCTTAAATCTTCCAGTTTCCCCATGCTGTGTGCCTTCAGTTCTGCACGTAGCTTCCTCCTTATTTTTCCTACTTGCCATCCTTTCTCCCCGTTGTAGTCAGAGAGATTTAACATTTGATTCTGTTGCTACTTTACTGCCAGAATAAAGTTCCAAGTATTCAAAACAGTCAGTAGGAAACTTCCAGACTTCATTTCTGTTTTATCTCAGCCCCTTTCCTCCTGTCTCCTTCCTGTGCTGTAGTCACCCTGCATTTGTAGCTGTCCTTTGACCTCTACAAGTACATGCTGTGCCATACATGTGTCCACACATGGACTACACTCAGACAGACAGACAGACAGACACACACACACACACACACACACGCCTGTAATAAAAAATGAACAACTAAAATTTATTTTATATTTTCCTCAGTCAAAATAAGTAAATTTAAGATAGTGAAATAAAGCTCGTAACAGATACCTGAGCAACAATGGATGCCCCCTTTGCTTTTCCTTCTCTTCTTTTTTTTTTAAAAGGTATTGAGAGAGAGAGACAGAGAGAGAGGGACAGAGAGAGAGAGAGAGAGAGAGAGAGAGAGAGAGAGAGAGAGAGAGGAGAGAAGTGCAGCACACATGAGAGACCAGAGGACAACTTTCAGGAGTAAGTTTTCTCTTTCCACCATGTGGGTCCTGTAGATTTAGTTAAAGTCCTCAAAGTAGGTACTTTTACTTGTTGAACCATCTTGCTAGCCTTTTTATTTTTATTTTTATTTTTTTCTTTCTTCTAGAGACAGGGTCTTGCTATGCAGTCCAAGTTAGCTTCTTGGAGCAAGTTTTCAAGCATTTGAGCCTGCGTGGATATTTCAGACCCCAGTACTTCTGCTCAGAGCAGAGGCAGTGCTCCTAGCGTGAGCATGAGCCGCATGCTATACCTTTATTTATTTAAAAAGACGTAACCTCCCTGTGCTGCCCAAGCTGGCTCCAAGTTCTGTGCTCAAAGGAGACAATTCTTAGCCCTTGAATAGCTGGTTCTATTTGTGGGCCCCACCTTGCCTGGCTAAAAGACTTACTGTGATTGAAGTAGACCAAAGGCCTATTAGTAGACCTTTTAAGAATAATATTAACTTTTTATTACAGTGATACTTTTAAATATTATTATGACATAGCTTCACATGTGGCAATACTTAAACAAGAAGTAAGTTGGGTGTTGAGAATACATCTTTCATTCCTGCATTCAAGAAGCCTCTGAGTTTATCTCTGTGAGTTCAAGGCCAGCCTGGTTTACAAATCAAGTTCTAGGACAGCTAGGCTACCTAAAGAGACTCTATCTCAAAAAAGAAATAGTGGACCAGGCTGCCCCTGAACTCACAGAGATTTGCTTGCCTCTGGGATTAAAGGTGTGTGCCACCACTGCCTCACTAAAAACTACACATATGTCTATTTGGCTTACACTTGTACATTGCTCTCCCTCACTGGAAGAAGCCAGGACTGGCTCTCAGGGCAGGAACCTGGACCCAGGAGCTGATGCAGAGAGCACGGAGGTGTGCTGCCTATTGACTTGCTCCCTGAGGGCTGCCCAGCTTGCCCTCTTACAGAACCCAAGACCACCAGCCCAGGAAGAGCGTACCCATAACTGGCTGGGCCCTCTCCATCAATCACTGATTAGGAAAATGCCCTACAGCCAGATCTTATGGAGGCATTTCTTTCAATTTGGATTCCCTCAGATAACCCTAGCTCATGTCAAGCTGACATAAAACTAGCCAGCACACTGAGTGTCCTACCATTGAGGTACATGTTCAACCCCAAACTTATAATTAGAATAGTGAAGTCTCCAAGCCTGTGTGAGGTAAGAACTCCTCTTGGTAAAGAGACGTGCCTGGAGATGGCGCAGATAAAGCAGAAGCTGTGCTTTAGGAGGCAGACACTGGGGCACCATTTGAAAATTTATTTTCTTCTCTAATAAAGTTACCTTTCTCAAGGTGATTTATTGAATACAGTTATTCAAATCAAAGTATTTCACACTGACTTTGCTATTTTCTGTAATTTTGGAGGTTTTAAAACTTGGTATTGTGCAACTGTCTAAAGTAAGGAATGTAGGAATATTATGATATGGCAGAAATACTGACATAGAAGGTTAACTCCGACTTGGGGCAAAGGAACAGAAGAAAAGGAATTATCAGTCATTCATTGGCTTTGCATTTTTAAAAAGATTTATTTGTGTGTGTGTATGTGTAGGTATGTATATGTGTGTGTGTGTGTATGTGTGTGTGTGTGTATATGTGTGTGTGTTGGTATGTACACTTAAGTTCAGGTGCCTGAGGAAGCCCCAGAAAGCAGTCCCCTGGAGTTGGAGTTATGAGTGTTGTGAGCTGCCTAATATCACTGAGGACTGAATTCAGGTTCTATGGAAGGAAGAGCAGCAAATGCTCTTAACCTTTGAGCTACCTCTCCAGCCCTGGCTTAATAGTTTATGAGCCAGATGTATTTAAAAAATGAGAAAAACATAAAAGGAAAAAAATTTTTTGACTCTGTGGACTGGTGAAATAAAAACTAAAAGTTTTCAAAATCAGGAGATTTGTAGTTGGTTAGTCATAACTAACAAGCCATTACTAATAAAGACTTAAAGTTAAATTAAATATTATAACTCCAAATAATTCATTTTAAGATTTTTTTATTAGTTTTAAAGACAGGGTCTCACTATGTTGCCCTGACTGGATTGCAATTTGCTATGGAAACTAAGCTGGTTTAAAACTCAGAGAGATTCTCCTTCCTCTGCCTCCGTAGTGCTGAGATTAAAGACGTGCACCACCATGTCTGGCTATTTTTCACATCACTAACAATTCAGAGTTTTTGTAGTTTAATTTAAAATACAATCCAATATGAATAACAAACTATTAACTGTTTTCTCAATTACGTATTTCGAAATATGTATGCCTTCACGCACATATCAAAAAGAGAAAAGAAAAAAAGAAATACCAGATCCATCTGGAAAAAGAATAGCTTGAAACCACATTGTGGTTCTTAAAAACACTATTTTTTAGCAACTTTATGGTTGTGGTCTCAAGAATGCATTCAGTGTGCTTCTTCACTATTTATGTTGTTGACGTCGTTTAATAAAGTGTCACATATTTATTATAAGTATGTCAAATAATATTTGACAAGTCAGCCCAGTGAAGAGATGGGTCAAACACTTAAGTAAACATATTTCCAGTAAAGACAGAAATGACCGATAAACACATGAGAAGGTGCTCAGCGTTCCTGGCCGGGGAAATGCACGTCGGCCACAGTGAGCAGTGAGCAGCCGAAGCCCGCGCCACGTACAGTGATGGTGATGCTGTAGGTTCTGAGCCCCCTGTGGTGTAGCTGCTTTGGAGACAGTGGGTCTTAGCTGGTGATGGTCAATAGCACTGTAAGCACACAGCATATTCATCATATACTTAAAAACGATGAAAATGGTGTCTGTTCATTGTGTTTTATCACAGCAAAACAAAACAATGAAGCGCTAAAAAGAAATCTTTTTTTAATATCCAGAAACTTTCCAGAAATAACCCATGTCAGCATTTGGTAATTATTTCAGTTCTTTACTCTGTGCTTTAAACTGTCTGTTGTGAGACTTCTGTCACTGTCTCTTTAGAAAGTCTAGATAAAAGTACCAACAGCATTCTTGAACATGGGGCTTGGTTAACACAGGCCCTGAACCACATGCAAGCAGGCAGCCTCTCCCGTGCAGGCAGCTGTGGTCTTAGAGAGCATGGTCCAATCTGGCCAATTTAAACAGAAATAATAACCAAGCAAAACTGGAAAGCTAAGAAGACGCAGGCTGCATAATTAAATACATCTTGACAAGCATAGCTGTTTCTAGCTTGCGCTATTTGGCAGTGCTATTTTTGGCCTGATTTCATGTTACTGTAGATTCTATTTTTTCTCTTTCAAATGTTTCTAAATATAAAATGAGACAAGAATATTTGCCAATATTCAAGTTTGTCTATCACCAGAATATTCTTTATTAAAATTTTTTTCTTTTTGTCTTTTTGAGATAGAGTTTCCCTGTAGCTTTGGAGCCCGTCCTGACGCGTAGACCAGGCTGGCCTCGAACTCACAGAGATCCGCCTGCCTCTGCCTCCCAAGTGCTGGGATTAAAGGTGTGCACCACCACCGCACAGCCCATTATATTTTTATTTGCTTGTTTTGTGTGATGTGTGTGTGTGTGTATGTGTGTGTATGTGTATGTATGTGTGTATGTGTGTGTATGTGTGTGTATGTGTGTGTATGTGTGTGTGTATGTGTGTGTGTGTGATGTGTGTATGTGTGTGTGTGTGTATGTGTGTGTGTCTGTGCGCTACAGGGTACATGTGGAGGTCAAAGGACAGCTAGGTTCTCTGCATGTGGGTCCTGGGGATGGAACTTGTATTTAGGCTTGGGGAGACATCTTTACCAGCTAAGCTGCTGAACCCCAGCAGGATTTATTTTTAAAGAATAGATGTAATGATATTGAGTTTAATAAATGTATATGTTAAATAACATTTAAAAAATCAAGGGGCACTTTGCCCCAGTCTGAATGCTGTCATTATTTCTTGTGACTTTAGACTTAGCAGTGTCACTGAGGCGGAAGTAGCATGTGGCACTAAGAGGAAGTTGGTGTAAAGGGTTGGAATGTCCTGTGAGGTAGCCATGGTGCATTTATCACTGGGTTCCCTTCCCTGGTCTCCTCTCTTCTCAATACACATTTGTTCACTAACTATCAGTAGAGAATGTCTGAATTCTAGATTCATTCCATCAGTTCCTAATTGTGGACATTTTACTTGGTCGTCCTCAGCTTCAGTTTCTTGATTGGTCCTAAAGAGAGGGCCTAGCACTAAGGTTTCTCGTGAGACGTAAGTGAGTTAACATGGAAAAGGTTCCCAGAGCAAAGCTTCTGTGTGAAGCTCCAGGCTACATAAATGACTTACGTGGTGATGATGGCCATATGGCCGCTGTGTCTTCAACCCTGGCCATAATATTATGGGGGAGCTAATGATACGTTTGCTTCCTTAGCGCAAAGATTTGTTTAAAGATCCAGTTGTGCCTTTGTGAGTGCGAGTGCTGGTCCCAGAACAACGGCTCTCCCGGCTCTCGAGTCTGAGACAGCCTGAAAGCATTGTCAGTCTGAAGAAAAGACCAAACGGGACAAAGGACCTGGAATGATCCTTGAGAGATAGGGTTTGCGAAGGTGGTGGGGTTGGGGGCTGGGCCTTGCCTCAGACATGCTACCTCTCTCTCATTCCTCTCTATGGCATCATAGGTGTTTACCTGTTGTGAAGAGATGTGAGTTCCCATCCAGCTCCAAAGCCACAATTTCCTCTGTGTTAGTAATTTTGGCAGCTAGCATGATTTTGTGTCTTGGCCAGTTAGATGCCTCCATAAGAATCCAGTTAGTTTTCAGTGAACATTCTGTGTGTGTGTGTGTGTGTGTGTGTGTGTGAGAGAGAGAGAGAAAGAGAGAGAGAGAGAGAGAGAGAGAGAGAGAGAGAGAGAGAGAGAGAGAGAGAGAGGAGAGTGAGCTTTGACCTCATGGTGCCTCTGCCTCAGCCTTTGAAAGCAGGGCATTACAGATACGTACTGCTATGCAGCTCGCTTCTGTTTGTTTTTTCCTGATTTGTTTTATTTTTAAACCTTCATTTTCTCACTGAATAGATGCTGAATCACATGTTTTGCTTTGCAAATTAAAATTTTGCTGAGTTCCGGTTTTCGTACTTTACCTCAGGTATAATGTCCTTGCTGAGGCCTCTTCTTCTGGACGTGGTTCCAACGATTCAACAGACTGCCGCCCTGGCCCTGGGGAGGCTGGCCAACTATAACGATGATTTAGCAGAAGCCGTCGTCAAGGGCGACATTCTTCCACAGCTTGTCTACTCATTGGCAGAGCAGAATGTAAGACTTTTTCAAAAACTTTTGTTTTTGTTTTCCTTAGATTTAAAAAATTGAGAGCTTTGGCACAGTTGTAAACTTGAAGGCATTAGTATCACTCCGATGCTAATACAACCATAGATTCCTATATGTGGGTGAGAATACCGCTAGGGAATTTTGCCTTGGAGCTGGTAGGAGGTTCTATGAAGAGGACTATGGAAAGGTTCAGGTGACTAGACTTAGGCAATGCAACATTTCTCTAGACTTCCCAGCACGAGGATCTGCCTCAGGGCAGAGGCTAGCGCCCTGGTAAGACTGACTGCTTTCGGAAGCCCTACCTGCAGGTGAATGGCGAGCGAGACAAGGCCCTGAGGGAGAGATGGTGGTAAATGGGAAGTTTGATAAAGCATTTTTCCGAGAAAACAGGCAGGCTAACTCTTTAAAACACTGGAGGCTGGAGAGACAGCTCAGCCATAAACTGCTTGCCCCACAGTATCTGTGTTCAGTCTCCAGACTCCACGTAAAAATGGCAGGCACCGTGGCACATGCTTCTAATCCCAGTCCCGGGGATGAAAGGCAGAAGCTTAAGGACCCCTGGGGTTTACTGACCAGCCAGTCCAGCATAACTGATGACCTAGGCCGAAGAGGGACACTGACTCAAAGGAACAGAAGACTCCTAAGGATGACCCCCAAAGCTGACCTCTGGTCTACACACACACACACACACACACACACACACACACACACACACACACACACGAGTACTTTGGTGTTATTTGATTTTTCTCTGCCTGTTTGGTATCCGTAAGTAGAATTTCAACTACTCATTCCAGTCTTAACTTGTCATAATGCAGCATGCCCTCCTTTTGATGTCCTTAAGACTAGATTCCTACTTATAGAACAAAACATAAATAAGACCTGGAGAATGGGCAAAGGGATAGATACTTCCCCCAAAGAACATCTCCAAATAGTAGGCAAACGCAAGAGAAACTTTGCAGCGTTGGTAAGAGACACAGCTAAAGGCATGCGTGGTACCGCTGCACACTTACCAGGAGGAGCAGAACGAATATTTCCTAGAAACATTCGAAGTGTGGTGATGATGTGAAGTAGGAGCCTGCAGCGGTCTGGGAGGAGTGTAGAACGGCGTGACTACTGTGAAGAGTCATTCAGCAGGCATGCAGTGATTCAGGGTTTCAGGATACGAATGAGCAGTTCTTCCAGCTATGGACCTGGGAGAACTAAAGCAAAGCTCACAACTCGTATACAAGTGTTCGGAGCAATGACTCGACTCATAGCAGTCTGCAGGGGAAAGCAGGGCAAGTCATCAACAGATAAATGAGTAAAGAAATACCATCTGTCCCATACAATGACTGTTGTTCTGTCATAAACAGGAATTGAGTACTGATAAATGTCACAACATGGGTGATTCTTAGATCATTATTCCACGTGAAAGATGCCAGACACAGAAGACTGCATAGTATAATTTATATGAATATACAGAATATGCAAATCCATGCAGACAGAAGCAGACTCATGGGTGCCAGGGCTGGGGGAGAAGGGAGAGAGGGAGTGACTGCTTTATTTTAAGGGATGCTTTTATTGGGGTGGGGGGCGTTGAGACAGGGATTCTCTGTGTAGCCCTGGCTGTCCTGTAGACCAGGCTGGCCTCGAACTCAGAGATTGGCCTGCCTCTGCTTCCTCTGTCTCTGCTGAGATTAAAAGTGTGCACCACCACTGCCCGGGTCTTTAAAGGATCCTTGGGTGGTAAAAATGTTCTCAGCAGTGACACGCTCATGGTACTAGGACTGCATCACAGTTACTATGGGATTTTATGACATATTTAATTTACCAGGCTAAGACATCTTAACTGTGCAGAAATTTGTTTGATTTTATAGGTTTATTTTTTAATGCCTTTTAAAGGAATTCTAGAAATTTCACTTTCCTGTGGGTGTTCCTGCTCCATATGTGCGGTGAGAGCAGGTGCTTTGGCTTTTGCCTCCCATGCATAAAGTCTTGATAGTTTTCTAAATATGACTTACTGTGTTCTCGTTGTAAACAGACATCTAACACGAGACAGAGGAGTGGGGAGGTGGCTTGGCTAGAGCCAAGGGTGCGATGCAGTGCTGTGTGGCTGTCACCGTCACGGTGGCTGCAGACCATGCCCTCTCCGACAGCCCTGTGAGCTTACATTCTGTTTTCAGTTCTTGGTACAGGAGTAAGGCTGTGAAATGTGAAACACTGGTCTGGTGCAGGAGAAGGGATCAGAAAGTGCCAGTTATAGGCACCGTACTTAGCAGGTAGCTATTGGTACGTTTACATTATAAATGTGGTAATTCTACAGGATAAAGAGTCAAATTGGTTTAAGATAAGGACAAGAAATGTGCCAACACTATTTTTCATGATTATAATAAAGTATTATTTAGAAATCTATCCTGAAAGTCTACCTTAATTTTTGAATAATTTACTAGAGAATAGGCTTTTGACATAATTTAAGAAGCAAAAGGAAATATGTCACATTAAAACATGGGTATTAGCACAGTACATTTTTATATTAACATATGTCACTGTTTTAGATACAACACGTTCAAATACACGTAGTGTGTTTTCTCTTATTTTTATTATTTATATTTTTAGCCTAAATGATAGAAGTCTTTCAGAGAAGGCAGTTGGCTGATCCTTCTTTAGTAGCGTGGTGGTTTGAATGACAATGACCATCTTAGGCTCATATATGTCAACACTTGATTCCCTAGTTGGCAAAACTGTTTGGGAAAGATTAGGAGGTGTGGCCTTGTTGGAGGAGGTGTTTCACTGGGGCTGTGGGCTTTGAGAATTCAGAAGCCAATGCTAGCCATTTCCAGTTAGTTTTCTCTCTGCTTCCTGGTTGTGCATCAGATGTAAGGTCTCAGCTGCTACTCCAGAGCCATGCTGGCCTGCCTCCTGCAGGATAGATCATGGACTATATAACCTTTGAGAAGCGTGAACCCTCCAATGAAATTCTTTCTTTCATAAGTTACCTTGTTCATGGCGTCTTCACAGAAATAGAAAAGTAACTAAGACAGTAACTAATAAAAAGAAATCAAAGCTGATAATGTCAAGGAGATGACGGGTTTATTAATAGGGATGGAGAGCCCAGCTGAGCATGGTGATGCGCACATTTAGTCTTGGCACTCAGGATGTAGAGGTAGGTGGATGTCTGTGAACTCACCCCAGCGTGGCCTATGTGGTAATTCAGGGTCAGCCCAGTGCACACAGTGAGACCTTACCTTAAAAACAATAAGCAACAAAACCAACAGAGAATTCATGAGATCATCTCTATATTATTTTAATCACATAACAACCGTGTTGTAGTCAAATATTTCCTGCACATACTTTTAGCAAATGAATAGAAACACGTTACTCCTATGTTTTGCTTTCAGTTTTTATCCCCTAACCAAGTAAAATTTATATATAGGACATACTATCCATATGAAGCAGCATTCACAATTCACACAATAACTTACTTGTTTTTATTTTTTTTAAAAAAGCCTTTCTAGACAGAAAAACAACATGTCCTGTGTTTTGCTTTCAGTTTTTATCCCCTAGCCAAGTAAAATTTATATATAGGACATACTATCCATATGAAGCATCATTCACAATTCACACAATAGCTTACTTGTTTTTATTTTTTTTTTAAAAGCCTTTCTAGACAGAAAAACAACATGTCCTGTGTTAACCAGGAGAAGCGTTAGAAATGTTGTTACCTCTCTCTGAGATTGCCGTGTATCTTGGAGCATAGCTGCTGTTTAGGATGACCTGCTGAGGTCAGGCAAGCTTGCCATGCTTAGAGGCCAAGAGAAAGTGAAGGAAAAGAGGTGGTCAGTTGACAGAGGCAGTCAGCGAGCTACCATTCTAGAGTTCCCAGAGTCAAACAGTACCTTTCAGTATCAAGCATATACAGAAAATCATATTATTTTATGAATCTGCAGAAAGTGTCATGTTTATATTTGATTTTATACAATTTCCAAATGCACGCTTCAAAGTGAAATATGTGTAGTGTGATTTAAAACTCACCTCTTTCCAGGTTAATTACTGAACAGAAGCAAAGGCTGCTAAGTACCGGCGTTTGCAGGCTGTTTCAGTGTTTGCATTCAGCGGCCATTGCACTTTATGTTAATGCCATTTTTGTGTTGCTTTTGGGCTATTTTAGATTCTGGGTTTGTTCTCTTTTCCCTGTAGTGTGTCTACAAGAAAGCAGCTGCCTTCGTGCTGCGAGCAGTTGGTAAGCACTCTCCGCAGCTGGCACAGGCCACGGTTGACTGTGGCGCCCTGGACTCGCTGGTGATGTGCCTGGAAGATTTTGACCCTGGAGTCAAGGAGGCTGCAGCCTGGGCACTTGCATATATTGCAAGGCATAATGCAGGTACTGTGGAATGTTTGAAAAGAGGGTGACTCAAGTTTAGGTTTATTAGATAAAAACAGTTTGTTTAGTAAATCGATGGAGTTTTAAAGTGTTTCTGGACATCATGAGAGAGCAGTCAGTCTCAAAGGAGAGCCATACTGTATGGCTCACGTATTTACAAAACACTTCTACATTTGAGTCCAACAGAAGGGAAATTTGAAGGAGATGGGTGATATGGCCGAGTGGGATTGGTAATGGCATGTTGCCTGTAATCCCAGCGCTCAAGCAAGTTCTACCAACCTGGGTTACACAGCAAGACACTGTCTCAAGAACCAAACCAAACCAAGCCAGAGAAAACAAAACAGTTCAGCCAAACAACCAGATAATTATTTTCTTGGCAGCTGGTCAGATAATGCCGCTTTTGTGGTTTGTCATCCTCCGAGCTCACGCTCATTCATGACAGGGCATTCCAAGTCAATCAAGGAGCCAATCGCACGAATGAATGATGTGACAAGATGGGATAAAGCTGTAGGAAATGGTTTATTCCCCTAAGCCGGCAGGAAGGAGCAGGAAGGAAATAAGGGCAACATTCTTTAAACTGAATCGTGATGAAGTCAACACGATGGGCTGGTAGCCCTGGAGAGGGCTGTGCAGACACATGATTGGGAGGGACTCACCCTGTCTCTCTGTAGAACATGCTGAAGAACGAACGACAATGGCATGTGAAAACGATCAGCTTAGCAAGGAATCAACAAACGCAATACTGGAACACGATAGCCATCTGCTGATGGGGAGGAGGAACAGGGCAGGGCGGCCACGTGTCTGGGTTCTTATTCCAGCCTAGTACCCTTAGCTGCTGTGTGACCTTCTGAACTTCAGCACCCTCGTCTGAATATAGGGCGGCCAACGGTCATTTCTGAGGTTTGTAACGAGGGTGTTGAATCCAATCAGTGCTTGGTACCTGGTGAATACGAGATGTGTTAAATATGGGAAAGGACATTGTAACACGGATGGCTTTGAGCCAGGGGTGCTGGCATGTGCCTGTAACCTGACTAGTTGGCGGAGGAAGGGGTGGAAGTCTGAGGCCCACCCCACACAATATAGTAAAGCTTCAATCTTAAAAACATAGCAAAGTTAAACAAGATGACATTGGAGGAGGAAGTATAAACTGTACAAACCAATGGAAAGCAGTGTGTCAAAATCAGTGAGTCGTGGGAAAGTCCGGGCTTACCGCAGACACCTGCTTTGGAAACTGGTCCTGAAGGAAGACTATCACAGAATGAAAAAACTGTATTTGTGGAAATGCTATTATAACATTCTTTATAGTATCAAATGCTTCAAATATTTGATAGAACTTAAGTGGTTAAATAATAGTAATCCATTTAATGAGATCTCATGCAACAAAGTAAAAGGTAATTGGGTCCTTAGCTGGTAACGAGGAAAAGTATTTATAAGACTAAAGAGGAGAAAGTTGTGTACTGTGGTTCCGTACTGTCCAATGAGCTTCCCTGTGGCTGTAGATGAGAAAAGGCATGTTGCATCACCAAGCTGCTGGAGTTAAAGATTGTCCGGTGTGCACAGGGCAGCTGCTGAGTGGGGTCACCCTTGTGAGGCTGGCTCTGGGCCGTGCACTTCTGACCAGTTTCCCCTGTGCTGCAGCTGCCCTAGGCGCTTCTCTCCCCAGCTGATGAGAAGAGTGTGACTTAAGAGGCCTGGAATGATGCGGATGGTGGCGTCAGAACTGGGGTCTAAATTTTCCTACTCCCAAGTCCGTGTTAGCTGCTGCACATACTGGGCTAACCACTTCCTGGCCATGCTGGAGGAAACCCACAGAAGCAGGCAGAGGCTCTCACATTATATTTGCTTCGTAAAATGGGGACACCACTAGCAACAGACTAGAAATAGAACAGCAGGAAACTAAGGTGAACAAGAAAACTCTTGTCATGTTTAGAAAGATTCATATTAATTTTCTTTCCATAGTAATCAGAAGCCAAAAGCTTCACAGTCGGCTTTGGTAGGTTTTGAGAAGTCAGAGGACGGGTCCACACTGTGCTAAGACTCTCTGAGGAGTGCCCAGAAGCTTTGCAGGACAGTCACACACTAGTGGGCATGTGCAGGGATGTCCTGCCCATCTTCCTTCGTTGCCCAGTCTGGGAGATATTACTGTAGTCATAAGTAGGATCCGACTTGGGGATCTCATTGCACTTTCCTTCAGGATCCCACGTGGAACCCCCAGTCTAAGTTACCATGTCATGTAGTTAGGACCTAGGGCCCAGCACTCCTCAAAGATATTACTGTGCCGGTTTCTCAGAACCACAGAAGCCACCAGTCACAGCCAAATCGAAGACAATGGAATATTTACCCCCAAATTTACTTCCCAATGTCTCCTAGAAGTGGAGCTTGTTGTGATCACTTGGCTACACCCACTCCCTGCCCTCTGCTCCCTATCCGCGCTAAGGTGCTTGATGCTTTAAAGTGGTTTAGACCTTAAGTGAAATGCCAACCTTCTCCTCTCTTGCCCTTAAGTAAGGGAAGCTTGGAGATCTGAGGTCAGCCCTTTTCTCAGAGTGGTCTCTGTTTCCTTCCTTCTTTGGTGTCTTTCCTGCTTTACTAACACGTCTGTCTCCATTTTTAGGGCCTAGCCTAGCTTTTGGAGATAGAAGCGTCTGACCAGAAGCATGAGGGATGAAGTAGCAAGGGCAGTAGGATTGTAGCCCCTGAGCAGTGGGCACAGAGATGCACAGGAGCCCTAAGCCCGGCCTTCCAAGCTGAACCCCTCAGTGCCTAATTAAAAATACAAATCGAAGGAAAGGCAAAAAGTGGCTTGGTGTTTGGAGGGAAACTTCTCTACATCTGGGCTCAAAAATAAGTTTTAGGTGTTGAGAGCTTTAATTAAAAAATCAGGCTATCTTTTGGCAGTAAGCTCTGGTTGAACTTAAGTCTAGCAAGGAGGCGTACATTTGATTAGATGTTCTACAGCTTAGGCACGGCTCTGTGCCGGGGTCCAGATGAAGACGCTGCAGAGGCGGGTTAGAGGGAGGCTGTCACCAGCAGCTTCTGATGGGACACTTGGACAACCAACAGCTTCTCAGCCCCTCCCCTGTGTGAGGAAACGGGGTCCCCAGGATACCGTCCTCTTTAGTTCAAGCTCCTCATGACGTCAGACACCTCTGCCTCTAATTGCCAGGAGCTGTCTTCCACACATGTGTTCTTCCTCCTCAGCTCAGACTGTGAGATGGAGCTTCTGCAGCCTGGCTCTCAGGCCTGGCCGCTGTGGACACCCACGGATATATTGCTACATCACAGCCCGCTTTTTAAATGAGTAGCATGTGGAAGGAATCTTAACTATCCTATGCAGAATAATGAAACACGAAAGGATAAGGCTTTAAAATTTAGAATTTTTATAAATACTCATCTCCTCCAATATGCCAATATCAGAGACATAAAGAGGGTAGAATGGCCTAGGAGGCAATAATCAATTTTCAAACCACACATTTATTTATGATGAAACTACCCCAATCTACTTAACAATTTTCAAAGGAATTAACTTTTAAAATTGCAACTTTTAATCGTCAGTATTGAAGAGAAGTGATGTTATAGCGATTGTGTAAGATCAGATGAGCAGCAGGGGCAAGAGGCCACTATGCCGCACCTGGTGAAGCCCCCACAGAGCCACTTCTACTGTCCCAGGTGCAGGGGAGGAGAGGTGGGAGCATCCTGGGAGTTTGAGAGCAGCCCAACAACAGACTGAATGCTCCCATTTCAACAGCTGGAGCAAAGCCCTGTGGACTGGCGACCGCAAGGACTATGCTGATTTCTGTAACATTTTCATTTTATATATGTGCTTGTTGTGCACACAGAGGACGATGAATCTTAGAGGCTCATAACATTTTATATCATATCTATTTGATCCTGACGTTTATTTTCCCACATTCCTTTCCAATGATCCGGGTGTTAGAAAAAGGGAGAAGGGGAAAACAAGTATCTCCTTGTTTTAGGGGGTAGACCCCAAATATGTTAAAATATCATTCTAGTTAGAGCCATGTTCCACCGGGCAGTGCAGATGCGGGCGAGAAGTACACTCTGATTTTCCTGTATTTTTAAATTTTTGTGATTTTTTTGTTTGTCTTTCTTTCTTTCCCTCCCTCCCTCCCTCCCTTCCTTTTGTTGTTGTTGTTGATATAAAGAACTCAGGCCTGGCAGTGGTGATGCATGCCTTTAATACTATCACTTGGGAGACAGACAGATCTCTGAGTTCGAGGCCAGCCCGATCTACCGAGTGAGTTCCAGGACAGCCAGGGCTGCACAGAGAAACTCTCCCTCGAATCCACCCCTGCCCCATTTTTTTTTTTACACTTTTAGTTTCAAATACATCAATACATCTTCTGTGCTATCTATCACTTCAGACAAAATCCATGACTGAGTCAGAACTAGAGAGATGGTTTGCTTCATGTCCTCTTCATAACCCAGGTCCAGTGTCTGCATCTGTCCTTCCTCCCCACTCACAATCAGCCTGGCTTTCCCTTTTTTATGTTAGACTGTACCTACATGTATGTTTATATACAGATATTATTGCCTCTGATCCACATGTGAGATTGTGCGACCTCAGTTAATATTATAAAAGTCCATTAATTTTTCTGCAGTTTTTAAAATTAATTTTTCCTTAGAGCCAAGTACTATTCCATATACATCCATCTTCCATCTATCTATCTATCTATCTATCTATCTATCTATCTATCTATCTATCTATCTATCTATGTATACACCAAATCATTAATCTGTTGATGGACAACCAGGTTGGTTTCAATTCCTTGCTATAGAGAATAAAATGGCAATTAATATAGTGGTGCAAATATCCCTATGGTGGGGTATGAGTTCATGGGTATATGCCTAGGAATGAAATAGCCGGGTCATATGCTAGTTCCTTTTTTAATTTTTTGAGAAATCTCCAAACTGACTTCCTGAATGGCTGTATCAATTTGCACCTCCACCAACAGTAAATAGGGTTCCTTTCTCTCCCACATCCTCTCCAATATTGGTTGTCAGATTTCCTGACAATCACCGTTCTGACTGGGATACCAAGTAGTTTTAATCTGCAGTTCTCTGATGAAGAAGGATGCTGAATACTTTTAAAAGTAGTTATTGACCATTGCATTTCTTTAAAAAAATTATTAGTGCTCTTCCGGGGACAGTGCTTAGAGGCACTCAGAATGGTCCAGTGTTTGACATACCGTCGTAGGCTCTCCTACAACATAGCCTCTTACAAAACTAGACTGTCCTGAACTCTTGGCAACACGATTGTTTACCTTTACGCCGAGAAGGTTGGGAAGGCACCTAAACCTCATGCAGTGTGTGCTTAGGCCGACTCCGAGGGGTTCGCGCTGTGAGACCAAAAGTCCTCATGAGATTGTCTAAGACAAAGAAGCATGTCAGCTGGGCCTATGGTGGCTCCATGTGTGCCAAGTGTGTCCATGACAGGATCAAGCGGGCTTTCCTTGTTGGGGAGCAGAAAATTGTTGTGAAAGTGTTGAAGGCACAAGCGCAGAGTCAGAAAGCAAAATAAATGTGCGGCTTTTTAAATAAAAAAATTATTAGTTTGTTTTCCCATCTATTGATTGGCAGTTTTATTTCCTTGGTATTTTATTTTGCAATTCTTTGTAAATTCTGGATATCAGCCCCTTATGTGAAGTGGGGTGGGCAAAGATTTTCTCTATTCTGTGGGTTATCTGTTTGCTATGATTGTTTCCTTTGCTTTACAGAAACTTTTAATTTTCATGTCACCGTTTCTTTCTTAATGGATAGAGGAAAAGTTGCTTCAGATCTCATCTCTGGGGTAAAAATGATACGAGTGGGCATAAAGGCCATGCAGACAACGGGGCTAACACTGGACAAGAATGTACAGAACTACAATACTGTATTGAAAAGCATGTATGAGCGCTCGGGGCTGTGGCTCAGGTGGCACAGTGCTGGCCTAGGTGTGATCCTCATCACCACATAAAATGGGTCCGCGATGTCACATGCATACAACACTGAGAAAGCAGACATAGGAGAATCAGAAGGTCATGTGTGGCCTTCTGTGTTCAAGACCAGCTTGGCCTACATGAGACCCAGCCTTAAACAAAGCAAACACATATAATGTACTTAGTGATATCCATTAGAGGCATGTGAATGAGGTGCAAGGGAAGTAGTCACTAGAACCTCAGTCTGTGCCCAGCTCTTTTTTTTTTTTTTTTTGTTTTTTGAGACAAGGTTTCTCTGTAGCTTTGGAGCCTATCTTGGAACTAGCTCTTGTAGACCAGGCTGACCTCAAACTCATAGAGATCCGCCTGCCTCTGCCTCCTGAGTGCTGGGATTAAAGGCGTGTGCCACCACTGCCTGGCCTCATCTCATTGTCTTATGAACCACTCAGGCGATCACTGATCACTCTGGGAACTGAAGTACAAAGGGAATGACAGAAGACATGGAGAAGAAAGAGAGCTCCCTGACCCCTCTCCTTGATGGCACCCCACCTTCTCTTAGTCTTGGATTCACTTTGGTTCTGTGGAGAAGAATCGCTGTGTGTGGAGAGTGGTATTCCAGTGCCTGAACAGAAGATACCCAGCCCTGTGTGACACGTGCCACCCTGCTTCTGGGCCACCCTGCTTCTGGAACTTTCTTTGTTTTCCAGTTCACATAACACCTATTAAATATGGAGGGGAAAATATTTGAATTTGCACTTGAACTTCTAGGACTACATTAAGCATATAATGCATTTGAAATCTGAAAGTCCTCACTGGGAGCTTCACAGCCTTCTAGGAGAGAGGTTAGCTATTGAGTGCTGAGGACTTCGTCAATGTAGAATTGGGCTCTCCAGTAATTCCCGCATATCAGCTGGTTTCCCATAGGTCTTGATGCCATAGTCTTCAGGAAAATAGCAAGTATACTGTGCTGGCTGACATAGTTTGGGGGCCTTTTGTTTTTATATGTGGCTTTAGATGAATGGCCCCGCTTGCTTGCAAAGTGCAAAGTAAGTTAATTACATCAAAGCATTTTCCTCAAACTGTTTCTGAAGTTGTTAGAGTGAGAGCCTGGACCCTGGCAGCCCTAACAAGCTGACCACCCATCCTCAGTAGGCCAATTAAGCAAATAAGTAATAGTGAAAGCAGAAAAAGGAGAATTATTCAGTGTAGCCATACTGGGAAGAAGAACAAAGAGGTTCTGCAACCCCTGCCCACAAGCATCTGAGAAGCCCTAGCATGAAGTTAATGCTTAAACAGGAGGAGGAGATGGGTACACAGCACACAGCTAAGCTGGTAACCCAGAGCAAGCTGGCCAGCCACGCTAACTGAAATGGCCAGTTCTGCAGATACCCTGCCTCAATAAATAAAGTGTGTGTGTGTGGGGGGGGCAATCAAGAAAAGATTTAATGTCAACCTCTGATTTCCACACACATATGTACCTATACATATGCAAACATGCATCTACACATGTATACCACACATACATACTCAAAATATATAAACATGTGATCATCATACAAGATATTCTATATTTTATGTATATATATATAATGTATTATATATTAAAATAACAATCAAACTAAGCAAAAACAATTAAACATCTCCAATGGGGACTGACTGAGGAAATAATGGCACTATCTACCTAATGTGATTTTAGACAAACATTGAAAATGCTAGGTGAGAAGCTGGAGAGATAGCTCAGTGGTTAAGACCACATCCTGCTCTCCTAGAGGACCGAGTTCAGCTCCCAACACCAGTGTCAGGTGACTCACACCTGCTGTTCCCCCAGCTCCAGGGATGACACCTCTGACCTCCATGAGCACCTGCGATTATGTGCACGTATGCTCACAGATCCCTGCACACACACATGATTAAAAAGTGTTGGGTTAGATCCGCCTCCAGATTAAAAGTAGACAGAGAAGCCCAGGGGACCCTCAGAGCCACTCAGGGGAGGCTCAGCAGAAACTTGTGAACAGAGACCTCTTTTCCAAGAGCCTGGTGTGATTTTGTTGTTTGTTTTAAGAGAGGATCTCTCCATGGAGTCTTGGCTCTCATTATGTAGACTAGGCAGACCTTGAAGTCACAAAGATCCCGTGCCTTTGCATCCTGCATGCTGGGATCAAAAGTGTGTGTTACTATTCTTGGCATCTGGTGTGACCTTTGTAATCTCCAGTGTCTTATTTTTGTTTGCCTTTCAGTTGGATCCCTCGTTGGCCTGTTTCCATAGAGAATTCCATCAGAGCCTTGTACCCTTGGGCTCCAGCCCACTGAGTTTCTATAAGGCAAGGATCCTACCAAGCACTGGGCTAAAGCCAAAGGAATAGCTATAAAATCTGAATCACAGACAGAGGCCTTTCCCATCAGAAGGATTTGGTTTTTACCTTGTAGGCTAAGGGAAGTCCCAACCATGGGTGTAAAGTTCTATCAGGCAAGTGGAAAACCTGAAGACTTCTAGATACAAGAAGCCTATTTTGTGAGGATCTAATTCCACTTACTCCACTGTGTTGTTTTTACCAGGCCACTGTAGACCAGGTCAGTAGCTTGTTTTTGTCCAGTCTCAGCTGTGGGGAGTCAAAGGCTAAGGAGGGAGTGGGGGTGGGGCTCAGGGTGCTTTCAGTCTCCTGCTACCTGTCCTCATTCAGGCCGCAGCCAAGTTTCATTGTTTTCTGCTCTTGTTTGGTTTCCATTTCTTGACTTCCCACATCATGTTTTGAGCCTCTCTTCATAGAAGCTTGCGTAAGCACTGCCTGCTCTGTCCAATCAGCTGATTGTAATTTCTAGCCAAAGCCCGGTTATCTGTAGACCAGTGGCCTGTTTGATTCACTTGAGTTTTCAAAGGCACCAGAATCGTTTTGCCTTGGAAGCAAATGTATGTATATAAGTTACCCCTTAAACTATCATTCAAGACATTTGTTAGAGCTCGACCAATGACCATGAAAATACTGGAGAGGAATGCGAGACAGGAATGATGGACAATGACTTTTGTGTGTAGGAGGAGAAAGAACATTCACATGTAACTTTTTCATAGTACACAGGAGTTTCTTCTCTGTGCTTTTCTCATTTCTGTCTGCAAATTGAGATGTCAATCAATCAGCTCAAAATTATAACCAAATGGAGGGATTGTTGGCTATGGATGTTGTGTCTTTCAGCTGTGTTGGTGAAGAACAGGTTGCCGTGGAGGCCAGCCTGGTGATTTCTGCTTCCTGCTCTACACAGCCTGTGTGGTCCCTTCTGCCAATGGAAGTGATGCTTTGTAACGTCCAAGTTTGGCTATGACAGACTGCAGAGTTTGTGTTGGCTCATGTGTTCTGGATCACTCCTTTTCGATACACTCTCCTGGATGGCCTACGGGGAAGCCCACATACTGGACAGGGCAGGTTTCTCCCAAGTCTCCTGAGTACACTTGGAAGTGGATTTCAGATGACGGAAGCAGCCATGTAGCCCAGGCTGGCCCCTTGATTGTAGCCCTTTGACTAAACCATTTCCTTATTTCTGACCAACAGAGATCACAAGGGAATAAATGCTTCAGGTTTTGAAGTTTGGTGTAATTTATTACACAGTATAGATAACCACACTGATGGTCAATAGCTGGGTAGGACCAAGACTAAATTAATTTGGATTTGGAAGAGCTGGTATTAAAGCCATTCTGAAGCTTTGGGACTACAGCTTGGTTTTTTTTTCTTAATTGTAATTTCACCTAATTATGAAAAATTGATTGAATGGGACGTCAGATTATTATTAATGTAAGATTACATCCTCAATGTATTTTCTATGTTGCTTTTTTTAAAAAAGTTTTAATCGGGCTGGGGATATAGTTTAGTTAGTAGAATGCTTGCCTAGCACACGCAAAGTATGACTCTCCAGCCCTGTGTAGAGTGACCTGCAATCCCAGCATTCCTGACTCCAGCCCTGTGTAGAGTGACCTGCAATCCCAGCATTCCTGAGGCCCAAGCAGGAGAATCAGAAATTTAAGGTCGTTTAACAACAGGATGAGCTTGAGGCCACTAGCCTGGGGCACACAAGACTGTCTCAAAATAAATAAACAAATAAATGAAAGTTTGGAAGTACTATAGCTATGTATTTTATTTTTATGGCTAGAGCAAAAACCAGCCAGCCGATTTTAACATAGATATAGGTCACCTAAGTGCAAGGAATTGGATTACGATTTTTGGTATTTTTATAAGGAAACAGATTGAAATATAATTTTGCAGGGCTTAGAAATAAAAGTAAGTAAAATTAAAGAAATAAGATTTCCAGAGGAGTTGCTGAATGTGTATGCTAAAACTCTCTCTCTCTCTCTTTCTCTGGGGAGCCTCTTCATTAGGGGTAACTTAATTTTTGAGTTCTCAGAGTCACTTCATTTTGCTCTAGTCTTTTCTATGTATTGATTATGTGCAGAAAAGTCAGTTAACATCTGGTTTTAGATCAGCCCTGCCCCTTTTTTGCTGTTAGTTGTTCATCATTGCCTGGTTTCCTTTCATTTTCCTTGCATCACTATGGTGGTCCTTCCTGTATGCGGCCCTGAACATGACTTTAAGAACTGAAGGTAGAAAGAACATCATGTTTCCATATCAAGAAAGCGCCTGCACAGGTCGTTTAAGAAGGCTCAGAGTTAAGCCTGAGGTTGTAAAACGGTGGTTGAGTTTGAAGCGGGCTCCCAGGTGGATGTGTTTTATTTGGCCTGCATTATGTTGTCTCACACAGAGTTCTTTTAAAAAATAAAGTTGCTAACACTTAAAGGGCAAGGAGCTTCACATTTCGGAAGGGTCTGATGACAGCATATTCTTGCACAGCCACACAAGGCTAAGGCTAGCAACTGTTGTCCCTTGTAGATAAAGGCTTTCCCCTCCTCCACTGCTTCTAGGTGTCCTGTTTTCCTTCCTTCTTTGGGCTTTATTTATTTTCCTTTCCAACAGGCACTGAGTTTACTTACTTTGGTTTAAACAGACAACTTAATGCATAATTACGAAGTAATATTGAGAATTTAGGATGTAGCCTAGTGTTTCACAGATGGGGAAGTAAGACATCTGATATCCCCCCCCCCCCCCCCGTGACCTTCAAAATATCTTCCAGCCTTGAAAGCTGCCAGGGAAGAACAGCCTCTTTCTAAGTTAGACTCACAAGATTAGAGATTTGAAGAGAGGATCCTGTGCTGGCTGGGTTTATATCCACTTGACAGGACTAGAATTACCTGAAAGGAGGGCCCTCAGCTGAGAAAATGCCGCCATAGGGTCCAGCTGTAGAGCCGTCTCTTAACTAGTGCTGGATGGGGAGGGCCCACTCTGTGGTGGGTAGTGCCATTCCTGGGCTGGCGGTTGCAGAGTGGCGTAGTGTGGTTGGGTAGCATTTCAGGACAGCTTGCTTTATTAATGGCTCAGCATCCAGCTGATGAGCATTTGTTACTCCAACAACCATTCAATGAGAAATATATGCATATTATAAAATAGGTGTCTTGTGAAAGAATCTCAAGTTTTTGTTGTTAATGGCTTATTTATTTATCTGGGGAAGATTTAATATTCCCTTTAAAGAGTTGAAGTTCATTGTGTGCTCTTTATCCTAGGAACTGTAGAAGAGGGAAAGCACGGAAGCAGTTAATCTTGCCACGTTCTTTAGATAAATGTTTGGCCCATTGTCTTAGCTTCTTTCCGGCTGCTGTGAAAAACAGTGTGAGGAGAAAGGGTTTATGTGGCTCCCAGTTCCGGGTTTCAGCCCCTCAGAGCGGGGATATCACAGTGGGAGGAGCTTGAGAGAACTGCTTACATTACACCCACAGTCAAGAGTGGAGAGAACCAGTGAAATCACCCGTGGTGGTGCTCAGTCTGTGGTCTCAGTCTTACAGAGTCCATGCTCCCCCTGCTCACAGAATGATACTGTCCACAAAGTAGGGCTTCCCACATGTGTTAATCAAGATGGCAGTCCTTCTCAGATACTCTCAGAGGCTAACAGTAATCTACACAATCCCTCACAAGGCTTGCTCCTGGGTGTCAAGTTGACAGGATTTACCATCTTGCCCATTGTGTTCCAATAGGCACATATAAAATTGATATTACTATATAATATCTGTATAATTTGGGTTGGTTTGAATCTCACAGGAACCTGTTAATTAATGGGAAATTTCAGTATTGTATTTAGAAACAACACACACACACACACACACACACACACACATACATATATATTCTATTTCCCTTGAGTAGGTGGGTGTGGGAGAGAAACAGGGATTGCCTCCTGAGCCTGCTGTCCTGTTCATTTTCTGGTGGATGGATCAGCAGATATTTCTGAGAAAACTGTTACTTTGCTGTGTGATACCCAAGTCTTTCTGATATTATGTTTGTTAAAAAAAAGATTCCTCTTCCTTCCCCTGGTTTTTGAGATGGTGTATAAACTTCACATATATATCATATTACATATTGATTTTTTTAAAAATCAAAACATTTGTTAATGAATGTAGTGTTAATTTGTAGAAGCGAGTCACAGCCTCCAGAATTCAGATGATAACCTCCCATTAATACTTGTTTAATGAAAGAATGAATAAAATGTTTATACATTATTGTGACTTATAATATAATTATGGTAGTTTAAGGAAAACAAATTATACACACTACCTGTATTTGATAACATTAATTTCTTTTGGAAAATGTAGTATTATCAATCTTTTGAAAAATTAAATATTTTCTTCAAATTAAAGACTAAAGTGACATGGTAAATAGCTACTTTGGCTTGATAATTGAGACATTTATGGAAAAGGCTCTAGAAATAGGGGGATGTGCGAACGTTGTTTGGCAGGAGAGATGTGAGAAATGGTGGGTGTGACTCCTTGAGGCCACAAATGTGTCAGGAGCAGAATGAGTTCCTGGGCAGTTTCCTGCTTCTGAAATGGCATTTGTCGCATGTGCCCTGTAAGCATCTGCCCCAACATCTCTCATTCTCTGAAATGTAAAATTATTATTTTATAGCTGTTATTCTTGGGCATGTGAGTAAATCAACACATACATTCAAAAAGACATTTGTTTGCTCCTTGTATAACATAATAAATATCACTTTATTCCCTTACCTAGATATTAATAATTTTATGTGAAGGTATGTTGATAAGTTTTAAACCTCATTTTTGAAAGTATTTTAGCATACAATGAAAAGAAAGTCTTTTATTTTGTATAAAATATTTTTTAAAATCTTTTTGAAGTATTAGAAGATGAAAGGAATTTAAAAATCGACATTATTGGTCCATGATTCATGCTAATGTTTACTCATGTAAATAGAACAAAATACTACCTAATTAGTGTGGTTGGTAAATTTTTGGTACTTTAATTTTCTCTGTTATTGTAAACCATGCATAAAATGCTGGCCTATTGAGAAGTGCAGAATTGCCGGAGCTTAAACAGCTGACATCTGCTTACTCTCTTAAAAAAAAAAAAAAGGATAACAAGCCATTTCAGCCTAATCTACCTCAAATGTGTTCATGTAAATGGAGGCCCATCTATTGACCTGTGTTCTTTTCAGCTCGGGATTGGTCCACATGGTTTATGAAACCAGAAAGGCTGATTTGAAATGCAGATGTCGAGAGAGTGAAGTACACCCTCCCCTTTTTCCTTTGCTGTATCTGTCAGGGTGAAAGATGGCTTGCACAAGGGTCAGTCACCCATACTCACTTAATTCCTTTTCTTGGACCCACAGAACTGTCACAAGCTGTGGTGGATGCGGGAGCCGTTCCTCTTTTAGTGTTCTGTATCCAGGAGCCAGAAATTGCTTTGAAAAGAATTGCTGCCTCGGCCCTCAGCGATATTTCAAAGCATTCTCCAGAGTTAGCACAGACGGTGGTGGACGTAGGAGCTATTGCTCACTTAGCCCAGATGATCCTCAACCCTGATGAAAAATTGAAGGTATTTAAAACTGAGGTCAAGAGACAACAGACAAGCCAGCGCTCTTACAATCCAAGAAAATGAAGCTGTGTACAGACTAATGTTACAGAGAAGAACAATTAGCAAATACCGCTGAAAGCAGATACAAACATATTGTGTATTGGATCCTTTAGCACGTGGAAATAACGCTTTGGGTGTCACATTTAAGGTGTTATTTGGAAATTTGTGTGCAATACTGAAGATTCCAAGTAGCATTAATGCTAACATTAATAATTAAAATAAGTCATTGGCCTGGCCAAAATAGCTCAGTTAGGAGCGTCTTAGACTAAAAATAGGACCATAAAGATTTTCTAGCCCATTACTAGAATATTTGAATTTCCTATGAAATTTTCATGTTTATTAATCATCTGTTAGCTTTTTAAATCCACCAATTATACAAATATATATACATATATACAAATATATATACAATATATATACAAATATATATATTAATTGTTAACATTAGCTAAGTGATGAGAAGTTCTTTGAGGCTGTACTAACATCATATGATAAAGACATTAATTCTGCATGTTATTGTAATACATACCACACATACCATAAATTAGCAACCTATGTATACGGTGTAATGAAGAAGTCATTTTTTTTTTATACCTGAAGGTCCTATATTTTAATCACTGGTAAAAGGTTTTAAAGTACTCCGTAGAGAATTAATGGGGAAATCTAAAACTTCAAGTTTGTGACTAATGTGTGAAATTCCCAGTGCTCAGAAATCGTAGGCATTGTGCTAAATACCTATGTAGCTCTTTTGTCCTCATAAAGAAATATCGATATTGTCAAGCTGTTTAAGTTACACCTGAGCTCCGAGGTGGACTCTATACAGTGTTTTGATTTACTTATGTTTCTGAATACCAGCACCAGGTCCTTTCAGCTCTCAGCCACATTGCAAAGCACTCAGTGGACCTAGCAGAGATGGTTGTTGAAGCAGAGATTTTCCCGGTTGTTCTCACCTGTCTGAAGGACAAAGATGAATACGTGAAGAAAAATGCTTGCACTTTAATTAGAGAGATCGCTAAGCACACACCCGAGGTAAAGCAAGCAAAACAGAAAAGCAATCTCCATGGAACAGTTATACTTGGTGTCAATTTTTTAGATAAAACCCCAATTTGTTTTATTTGTTCTGAGGCTTGCTCCGCGCCATCTGCATGCAGACGTTTTGGGCGATGTGACAGTCTGTACTTGGTAGGGCGGATGCTCACCAGTGTTCCTGGGCTCTGCCCACTTGATGTCATCACTGTTGTCCCTGCCCCCCAGCAGTGGCAATGAAAACTGACTCCACACATTGTCAGACATTCTCTAGGGTGCAAAATCACCTCCATTTGAGAACCACTGAATTGTATTAATGACATTTGAGTCTGAAAGTCAGTTTCTAATCACTGATAGCTTTCCATTTCTGGGTTGTGGGGACTGTAACCCCTGTCATCCTTATCATTTTATGACAGCTGGAAGCATTGAGAACGATACTGCATCTGTAGGTTGGGACAGACCACAGAGGCTCTCTGATAGCTAGCTGCTGTAATATGATTTTCTGCTCTGAGCTTTTTGATGTGAAAGAAAGAGAGGCAAAGCAAGCCTGTGTCGATTTTGAGGTTGAGGTGACTTTTTCTGTGCCTATTTTGACTAATCTATTTTCACTCTATTGCATGTTGATGCCCTCATTTTTATTTTATCCAGCGCTTGTATGTAGTTGAGATTTTTCAAGAACCGAAGTGCACCCAACTAGTAGTCACTGTTGGTGTGTGGGGTAAAACTAGATCAGACGTTAAGTCGGATGTCTTTGGGCATTGGTTCATCTTTAAACGAAGGCATCATGATTGGGCACTTCTGTAGCTAGCCAGTTAGGAATTAGCCCTCAGCCTAGTTTCTAAGTGAGGAATTTTGAAATTCATTACAACAGGAATAAAGTTATGTAATTTTTTAAACCATAGAATAAACCTTTCCACTATGAACATTTGAGCATTTGAAGTCACAGGATTATTATACTTGAACATTTGAAATCGCAGGATTATGATACTTGAACATTTCTCTAATAACCGCAGTAATCTCTTTGAATTGAAAAAAATTTCGATTTTTACCAGGTATTTTTAAGTCCTACATCAAGTGTGTCCAAATCCTATTTAAATACCATCTTGTGCTGCCCAGGACCCTTTCCTTCTCTTTCAGCTTTCCCAGCTGATCGTTAATGCAGGAGGTGTGGCTGCAGTGATCGACTGCCTGGAGTCCTGCAGAGGGAACATCCGGCTGCCCGGCATCATGATGCTCGGGTACGTGGCCGCTCATTCCGAGAACCTGGCCATGGCAGTGATCATCTCCAAGGTTGGTGCTTGCTTCATTTCTCCTAACATTGTGGTAGGATGGTCCGAGACAGCCATAGGCTGCCACCAAATAGGAAACGTAACTGGGCACAGTGAAAGAATTGCCGAAATGTGTTCAGTTGTTCACTGCTAATGTCTGTGTTCATTGGTTTGTTTTCCAGGAGGATCTTTGACAAAAGGTGTGAGATACAGGGAATGTGCAGTTTTCCATATCTAATACCAACTTTTTGGAGCATCACTGTAATCTGTCTTTATAGAATACATTATGTGTAATACACATATCTTGAATTGTGCACACATGCAAAACCACACTATAGTAAAAACATCATGAAGTGATTTGCCCATTTATCAATTCATTGCACCTCATGAAGGCCTGTGTATTCCTCCTGCTCCTGGCATTTGGATAAGGAGACGGTGCTGGCTATCTCTCTTTCAGGCATAGTCATTTAGACAGAGGGCACAGCAGACGGCAGTATTTTTGTTGCTTCATGTTCTCAATTACAGCTTTGTATGAATCCACCCTGTAGTCAGCCTTGGCCCATAGTAGGTGCTCACAAAATATGTTAGTATATAGATATGGATTTCCTGAGGAGCCCTTCAAAGACCATGTGCTCACACTGTGTGTGGCAGCCCTCTAGGGGGTAGGGCTCTTATCGCCGCAGAAAACCTGCTTCTGTTTGTTAAACAGAAATGGGAATCTTTCTTCACCTGCTTATCCTCAGAATACAAAGGAGCCCTATATCTCGATTTTCTGCCTATTCCACAGTGACGTTCCACAGTACTGAGCTCTCCTCCTGCTTTTCTTTTGTTCTGTCACTCCAGACTGTAGCAATGGCTAGGGCAGTCCCGGTGCTTTGGGAGGGGTCATTAGGAATGTCTGTGTCTGGGTTCTGATCCTTGGCTCCTTTGTCAGGAAGATACCCCATCAGAATGATGAAGGGCAGTGGCAGTTGCCTGAGCATCCTCTGCATCCTTTAGAGTCTGGCCAGGACACTGTCCCCTTCTTTGGCGGAGCTCTGCTGCCAGTCTCTCCCAGTGTCTGAAGCAAACCACACAGCAGTGAGGCATTTTCTCCTTGTCCTCTGAAGGAACCAGTTAATAATGTCTACCATTTGTGGCACATTTATGTTCCGGGTCTCATCTGAGGATTCACGGTTGTTGGGGCCAATAATAGGGAGCATGGGACAGGCTACGAGGGCCATCTGCTATTCCTCTTTCTACTCCCCACTCCCTCAAGCTGTGTTCTACAAACGTGGGCTCTTTGCAAGGTTACTCCATCCTTCGCAGGTCTGACTTTCTGTATTTTGGACCAGTTTTGTACTTTGAATGAGACAGATAAGGAAACATGGTAAATTTCACCAAACTGATTCAAAAGGGGCAAAAAGAAAGAAAAAAGATAAGGAAAAGCAGATTAAAAGGCCATGGGGAAGGCACGTGTGATGGTTTGGCCTTTGCCACACAGCATCAACGTGTGATACCAGTTCTTGCAGTATTAAATTTGAAATGATTACTATTGTCTCAAACTAGTTACAATTATACCTCTACAAAATCTGGAATTAAAATTTGGTATGTTTATTTGATTCTTCCTTAGGTCTATAAACTGATTTTTTGAGGCCTTTTGATGGCCTTTTTATTGCTTAACCAAAATTAGAGTCTAAGTGAAAAATGTAAATGTTTGCACCTGTGTAACCATAGCGACCTGGTCCTGGTCAGCCGGTGAAGGTAACAGAACTGCTTTATAAATGGCCAAGACTACTGGAAAAGTGTGTGTACTTCAGGAACGATATTAGTGGGGCGTTCCATGTAAAAGGCACTTAGAGTGGATTCTTGCTCATACTCGTTTGAGTCTTTGTTGTGGTTATTTTATTCTAGATTACTATAGTTGGAGTGCGTATGTTGCTGAGGGTTGAACTGAGGGCTATCCTCAGTCTTAACTTTTTAAAAGAAGGAAAATAAATTTTAAGTTTGTCACCATGGAATCTGGTCTTGCCCGGTCTGAGGCATCTCTGTTGTTTGCTTGAATGTCCCTCTATTAGGGGGTAGAAGCTGGTAGAGACATTCTTATTTAAGTTGGATTGTTACAGGTAATTAAGGCAATTTAGTTCTAGTCATTTTATTGACTTAAGAAATGACCGCCCTTGTGATGTGCACATTTATTGAACCGTTTAGGAGAAGAAAAAAAAAGAGAGACCAAGGCTGAAATGATTTCTTCTAATGCCAGAGAGACACGGAGAACTCTTTAATCCCGCTCTAGATTTAGAATTCTTGCTCTTTTGATTCCCCTGCAGGGTGTGCCCCAGCTGTCAGCCTGCCTGTCAGAGGAGCCTGAAGATCACATTAAAGCTGCGGCTGCCTGGGCTCTAGGGCAGGTTGGGAGACACACTCCGGAGCACGCGCGGGCTGTTGCTATCACCAACGTGTTGCCGGTGCTGCTGGCTTTGTACTTGTCCGCAGAGAGCTCTGAGGACCTGCAGGTCAAAGTGAGTGTTCTCTGAACAGGCTTGGGGCGATTGCATAGATGCCGACTTAGTCTTTAAAATATGTGGTTTAAATATTT
This sequence comes from Microtus ochrogaster, assembly GCF_000317375.1. Lineage (NCBI taxonomy): Eukaryota > Metazoa > Chordata > Mammalia > Rodentia > Cricetidae > Microtus > Microtus ochrogaster. The sequence continues at coordinate 6,182,742 of NC_022018.1, forward strand.
TGATTTTTCTGGTGGACTGTGTTGCTTTTCTGAGTCAGGAAATGCAAATCTGTCAGATGAATGGGTAACCTGTCTTTGAAAACCGGTTCCCCTCGTCTCCACAGTTAGGGATAAATTTTCAAGAAACTTTTGTACAGATAAAAACTTGGTTGTAAAGCGAATGTCAAGTTTTTGCACTCTTTATTGCTGTTGACATTTTCTATGAAATAGGAATGAAATAATAACAGAATTTTTGAATTTAGATTCTCTGGGGAGTACTTTATCTCTTCTGCTTTAAGAAACAAAGTCAAAAATAATTTAAGTTGCTTTTCAAAGATATAACCAGTAAGGGAATATTCTTGAAGCTATAATTTGCTCCTCCTAACTTCAAGGATGTCTGATCTTTTAATTCTTTGTCTCGTTTCTTTTAAAAATGTGTATAAGATTCACTAAACTAAAACTTTGAATCGTGCATTTCCTAGTTATTACTGACTGTCAGGGTGATTCATGGAACATGCACAGAAAATAGGATGAACTATTTAGTAATTTTATTATTTTAAAGAAAGGATATTTTATAGCATACATATTAGGAAAATATGAAGGTCTTTGAGCTGATGGGGGAAGTTTACCGCAAAGACAGTAATTCAGAACAAAGTGAACATGGCAGCCGATGGCTCAGTGAGCAGAGGCGGTCACCGCGAACCCTCCTGACTTGACTTTAATCCCCGGGACTCACATGGCAGAGCAGACTGACTTGGCCACGTCACCCACTGAGCCCTATCTATAACACTTGCTGCAGGCACAACTCACATTCCACAGAAAATAAATAAACAAATGTAATTAAAACCCCAAATAAAATTAATAGTAAAGTGCATACAAATTTAATAAGATGGTAAATGAATGAATAGTGAAACATAGTCACTGATTGTAACTTGGGTGACAAGGTAGGAAGTCCCCAAGCTTCATGGACATGAGTTTCTTTATCTGTTATTACATGCTAAGTTTCTATAAACTGATTTCCAAGAGTAAGATTTTTCTTAGTAGTTGTAAGATTTTCCAGATCAAAATAATGGTTTATGCCAGGCGATGGCTGTGCAGGCCTTTAATCCCAGCACTTGGGAGGCAGAGGCAGCGGATCTCTGTGAGTTTGAGAACAGCCTGATCTCAAAGTGAGCTCCAGGACAGTCAGGACTGTTACACAGAAAAAAAACTGTTTCAAAAAATAAAAACAAAAACAAACAAAAACAAACAAACAAAAAACAAATTAATGTCTTACAGCTGGGCGTAGTGGTTTATGCCTTTATCCCAGCACTCAGGAGGCACAGGCAGTCATATCTCTGTGAGTTCAAGGCTACACTGGTCTACGTAGTAAGTTCCAGGACAGCCAGGGCTACACAGAGAAACTGTCTTAGGAAAAAAAAAAAAACCAACCAAACAAAACAAACCCTATTTTAGTTAGAGTTTCTATTGCTGTGAAGAGACACCATGACCATGGAACTCTTATAAAGGAAACCATTTAATTGTGTGGCATACAGTTCAGAGGTTTATTTAGTCCATTATCATCATGGCAGGACATGGTGGTATGCTGGCAGACATGGTTCTGGAGAAGGAGCTGAGAGTTCTACATCTTGATTTGAAGGCAACAGGAAGTGAACGGAGATATTGGGCATGACTTAAGCAAAGGAGACCTCAAAGCCCACCCCCACAGTGACACAATTTCTCCCACAAGGCCATACCTACTCCAACAAAGCCACACCTCCTAATAGTTACTCCCTGTGAGCTTTTGGGGGCCAGTTACATTCAAACTACCACAACCCTCCCAAAATCCAACCCCAAAAGCAACAGTTTACATAGCTCTAGGGCTCCCCTCTAGTGACCATAGCACTGAGGTAATGTAACAAGTTAGCAATAGCTGACTGGCAGAGATGAACAGGGCTCTCCCGAGTCTTCTCCAGTTAAGGGGTATCTGATTCTTTGACTTTCGGGTGAGAAATCCCATCTCCATATGCAGTTTAAAACTGTTCAGGTGAATGTAATCATCAGTAAGTGTAGCTCAAGAAACCCTGGCAAGGTAGTCCTTGGGTAGCCTTGTATACTTTTTGTATACTTGTAAGTGGTGCTAGCGATTAAGCCCAGAGCTTGGACATGTCAGGATGTAAGCTCTCAATCACTAAATTATCTCCACTGCCCATCCCATAATTGTTTTAAATGAGCTACTGTGACAGTATATTGTATAAATATTCATGTAGTAAAACCATTACTTTAAACGTTGTGCTGTCTCTTTAAGAGAGCTATTGGCAGAAAGAGTGGAAGGAGCACCCATAGCAAGATATCTTTATTTTGTTTTAATTTATCAAAGAAGGTTTTGTTAGTTAACTAAGAGAAATGAAGTTTCTCTTGATATGGTATTTACTTTCAGGAAATACACTAGGCATTAAATGTAGAAACAAACCTTTAATAATCTCCCTAGCAACAAAACCTTCCCAAAACTTGAAGTTCATCTGAATAGCTTCTTACTGTATGGACCTCAACTCTTCTGTTCTTCTGTGGGGTCTCTTGGAGCACATAGCGGCTGTTATAGAGGGAAGGCCATCAAATGTGTTCGATTTAACACTAACTGTGAGCAATGTGTATCCAAAAGCATTAGAAACTGGCGAGTGGCCTTTCTCATTTGTTTCTCTGTGGCAGCTTTCAAAGAATAAAGCCACCTCAAGGTTCTTTCTGTCCCAAAGAAACGTCAGCTTCTGTAAGCACTGGCTCGTTGGTTCTAACCTAGGAGAGCCTCTTGGAATTCCCCCTATGTGGTCATGTTTGCCCTCCCTTCGCTATTCTACTCTCTTACAGAGAGTGAAAAGTCTGATAGCCGTAAGACCATCTATTCTGTCTTCTTCAGAGGCACATGCTGGCGTTTGAATCGCTAGGAAACCTCTAGGTGGTTTATTCCCCAGAGCTTCCATGAGCTTGCGGTCATAGTTCTCGTTGCACTTTTAGTAGCTTTATTGAGATATAATTTATGAAATTTACCCATAGTAGAAGAGCCAATAGTTTCTAGTGTGGTTATAGGACTGTGAGCCCATCACCTCAAACTGATTTGGAAAGGTTTTCCCCGCCTGTCAGTCATGGCTCCACATCTCCCCTGCCTGATCCAGACAGCTTTAATTTTCTTTCCATCTTTGTGGATTTGCCTCTTCTGGGCATTTCATCTAAAAGATATCTTATATGTGTCCTTCTGGGCCTGGTGTCTTTATTACCTAACCTTAGGGGTTTTTTGTTAGCTTTTAAAAATATGTACTGGCATTCTGTGTACCACGTGTACCTTGTGTCTGTGGAAGGCCAGAAGAGGGCATCAGATCCCCTAGCACTGGAATTACCAGCCATTGTGAGCCACCGGGGGTGCTGCGAATCAAACCTGGGTCCTCTGGAAGAGCAGGCGCTGTTGTTAACCAGTGAGTTCTAGCCTGAGTTTTAAGATTCTTCTGTGTCGTGTGTATCAGCCCTGTGTTCCTCTTTAGTGCTAGATAATAAATATTCCATTCTTTATCCATTCACCAGTTGATGGACTCTGGGGTGTTTCAGCTCCTTAGATAGTTCCATATGTTTCCATGTGGATGTACTTTTTAATTAAAAAAATTTTCTTTAGTACATGTATACGTGTATGTGTGTAGTGATATTTTGTTTATGATTTAACAATAAAGCTGAGAGATCAGAGAAGCAGTGCAACCAATCACTAGAGAGACCTTTTACCTCCACCAATGCTGAGACCAAAGGGTCGATCCTGGTCTCAGGCTGCTGCAGACGGTACCTCAGGGTACACCCTTGAGCTGCAACAGTCTCTACCAAACCTCAGACTGCAACTGCTCCTGTCCCCTCCCGCCTTATATTCCTCCCTCTGCCCAGTCATATCCCTCCTCTCTCCACCTCCCTAGTGCTGGGATTACAGGTGTGGGATCCCAAGTGCTGGGATTCAATCTCATGTAGCCCAGGGTGGCCTTTAACTAACAGAGATCCCTCTGCCTCTGTCTCCTGGGATTAAAGGTGTGTGTCACCACTCCCTGGCCTCTAGTAGCTTACCTCTGTACTCTGATCTTCAGATGTTAAAACCCAAGCAAAACATCACTACGTTTCCCCTTTTATATCTCTCTAGTGGCTGGCTGCATTGCTTCCCTGATCTCTCAGCTGTATTTGTTAAATCATAAACAAAATATCTCTACATGGGTGTGCATATGTATGATTGTACATGGTGTACACGCATGGACGTGTGTGTCGTGGCTGAATGTGGAGGTCAGAGGCCAGTTCTTTGGAGCTGGTTCTTTCCTTCCATCTGGGCTGGGTTTGAGCAGCATGCACCTTTTCCTGCTGAGGCTGTCTCCAGCTGGACACACATCTGCATTTCTTTTGGGTTTGTTTCCATAGGTGAAATCACTGGGCCGCTGGAAATGCTCTAAGATTTTGAGAGCTATTGGACCATTTTCTTACACAACCGCACTGCCTTACCTTCACCAGCAGTGTAGGAGGTTCCAAGTTTGCACATTCTTGTGAATGCATTTTACTCCTTCATTCTATTTTTACTGAAGCTATCCTAAAGTGTACATCTGATTTGCCTAATATCCCATAGTGCTGAAAATATTTTCATATATGCTCTGGCTGTTTCTGTGTATTCTTTGACCCTTTATTCATTTTATTATTAAAATATTTTTTGTAGTGGTAAGCATCAGTCTCAGGGCCTTGCACATGTTAGGCAAGCCTCTGCCACTGAGCTGCATCTCCAGCCCTGCTCATTCTTAAACTGGGTCCTTTGTCTGTTGATTATTATTACAGCTCAGATTAGGCAAGTAAGCAAAACCTTAACTAACTAATGTTTCTTTCATGCTAGACATGAAATTATTAATAATAATACTATGTTGATGATTATCATAATATCTATTCCTACCTAAAAGAATAGTTATAAACTAAGTGTATATCTTTCAGATTGAGAATAGAAAGTTCCATGAGCTTCTGAGGTCATTAGATTGCTTTTTAGAACTCTTAACTAATGACTTGATTATACATCATCAACTTGAATGATCAGAGTTAGGGTAGGGCTGTCAGTAAGGTGCAATTGATATAATCTGTGCTATTACATCTATTTTAACCTTGTCAGCAATGGTAGTTAAGTTAAATTTCTTGGTCTGCTAAGGTCATCATGGTCTGAAGATGGTTTACAAAGGAACGGTATAATCAGGTGAGTTCTGGGGGTTTAGTCGTAATCCACACTACTGTTTAACAGATGGAGCAATGGTTTTGTTCAAATGTGTCAGGAGATGAGGATGTGTAAGACTTCTTAGTCTGGATCTCTAAAGAAAACCTAAAATTCAAGAGATCATTCACTGATAGCACAGAGATGATAACAGTTCTGCCGAATACAATACCATTTTGACGGCTGTGATATGTATTTAAGAGCTCAGCGACTCACTGCATGGTTTCAAGTTTAACAGAAGACAGCTGATGAAAGTGACAACAAGGCCAGTCCCAGCAGTTCCTCAGCTGTTGGGAACTTGGGAAAATGGACCCTGCATATCTGCCTTGAAACAGATCTACAGGGCTGAGGAGATGGCTCAGCTGTTGGGAACTTGGGAAAATGGACCCTGCATATCTGCCTTGAAACAGATCTACAGGGCTGAGGAGATGGCTCAGCTGTTGGGAACTTGGGAAAATGGACCCTGCATATCTGCCTTAAAACAGATCTACAGGGCTGAGGAGGCTCAGCTGTGAAGGTCTTCAGAAAACTCTTTACAAATGAAACAACTGCAAGAAACTGATTTCATTTTCGAAATTCAGGAGTATGAGACATGAATCGCCAAGCTTTGTATGCATTCTGCTTTGTATTTCACTAGAGTAAAAGGGCCATAAAGAATATCATACAGAAATGCACCTACCTCCCAGCCCTCGAGCCGTTTCTCTACGATGCACCTCCCAATATCCTGAAGTATGTGGCCGGACAGTTCAGCAAGGTAAGAAATGCTATCACAGCCTGGAAACGGGGAAGAAAAGGAAATGATTTGTGAAATTGTTTTTCTGCTTCTGTAAAATTTGGCCTGGGTTTTATTATTTAGGTCTCAACTCTCCTCAATCTCAATTGACACAGGTAACATAGGTTACTAAAACTCACAGATAAATGAAATTCTGCATCCTTCTTCATGCAGTTCTCAAGCTCTGTGGTGTCTTCTTAAACAGTATAAAAAGGCGGTATGATGCCAATACCTTATTATATAGATGATTTCTGCTGAAACTTACCTTTTAGTAATTTCCTGTGTCCCTTAGTCTCACTTTTAGTCTAGAAACATAGCAAACATCTTCAGAACGAGAAAGAGAAAGGTCTTTGAAACACTGTACGTGCTGAGATACCCTCAGTCATTTGGTGCACAGCGTCTTCTGATGAACAGTGTAAACAAATGTAACTGTCATATTTCATAGATCATTGCAGATTGATAGCAGTATAGAAAGGTCAAGCTGCAGAAGTGCACAGCCACCAAGGCGGATTCTGACAGCAAGGACCGAAGAGAATGACTGTGTTATGGCCATTGACGGTCAGGACGGTGCCCCTCAGCTGTTGGGAACTGGGGAAACTGAACTCAGCATATTTGGATTAAAATATAGGGTCTGCAGGGGCTGGAGAGAAGACTCAGTTGTTAAGAGTCTGCTCTTCCAGAGGACTTGGCTTCGATTCCCAGTACCCACACAGCAACTCCTAAGTGTCTCTAACTCAATTATCAGAGTATCTATGGCTTTTTCTGGTCTTCACACACACATGGTTCACAGAATTAAATACAGACCAAACACCATACACATTAAAAAATAAATTATTACCATGTAGGTTGAGGCAGAGGCGGGAGGTTGTCTGGAATTTGAGGCCAGCCTGATCTGTACAGAGATTTCCAGACCAGCCAGGGGTAAAAAGTAAGACCCACCTCAAAAATAAGCAGCAAGCAAGCAAAACAAACAAACAAGAAAGAAAGAAAATGTCATTTGCATAAGTCATGCGCCAGAGTGTTTATGTGTTTAGGCTCAGTTCTGTCTCTTTATCTCTTTTGGTTTGTGTTTGGAGCTGGGCGCGGCACGGAAGGCCACACACAGCAGCTAGCTCTGCCACTGAATCATGTCCCCAGTTAGAGCTCTACCTCCTGGAGAGCTCTGACCTCTCTAAACTGGAGATTATTACACGGAAGACAGGAGCAAGAGTGCTTACTCAAGATACTGCTGTAGAGGTTATGAGATAGCATATGGTTAGAGTTTAATTCAAGCTTAGGTACTTAAAAATACCAAAAAAAAAAAAAATGAAAACAAAACCAAGCAAAATTCTGTTTTTAAGAAACAGGACATTTGGACCCAGTGTCATGGCTCACCAGGCAAAGGTGCTTCCGCCAGACCTGACGATCTGAGTGTAATCTGGAGCCCACCTGGTGAACGGAAAGAGTCATTTTCTGACCCCCATGAGTGTGCTATGGCATGAGCACCCCACAGCACAAATTGATAGACGTTAAAACAGCACCCCACATTGGGGCTGGTGAGCAAGTATCCGCATTTGCCATCCAGGCTTGACCTGAGTTCAATCCCTGGAGCCTGTGTGAAGGCGGAAAGAGAGAAGCAATTCTACGGGGTTGTTCTCTGAGGTGCACAGGCATGTTGTGGCACACGTGCCCACCCACAATAATAAACAAACTAACAAGAAAGCAAGCATTCACATGTTTAAAGCCAGCTAAATTTTCAACAGTTAATGGAAGAAGACAAACTCAGTTGGATAGTCAGTTTTAGTGCTATTGTAAACCAGGCCACCAACTCCTTCCTCTCCCTTCCCTTCTTCCTTTTATCTCTCATCTCTGTCTCTGGTGCTGAGGACCAAACCCAGGGACTTGTGCATGATTGCCAAATATTCTTATCATTGAACTACCTTAGTTTTTCAAAGAGAGGTTTCATTGTATAGCCTAGGTTGATCTCTAGTTCATAATCTGCACAGTTCATGATCCTCTGGACTTTGCCTGCTGAGACAGGTGTATGCCACCATACCTAACCTGCACATCCTTAAAGGAAGTAAAATGGGAGTGAGTATTGAACAATGAGAGAGAGAGTTAAGCAGCAAGGGGACGTTTCCCCATTGGGAAATACAGCTGGTGACGTAGCGTGCACGCTCTGATTTTCTGGAGATGCATTTAAGAGATGATGGCAGAGGACCCCCCTGCCTTGCTAAGGAGCTTGGCTTCACTGTTTTTGATAGCGGAGACCTCAGATTCACGCTTTCGGTGTGAGTGGATCAGCCAACTTTGCTCATTTCACTGCTCTATTCTGTCCAATAACATGAAGGTTAAAGTAATTCGAAAAGAATGCATTTCACTTCCAGCCCTTTATTTTATAGGTGATATACTAAACATAAATTCTCTTCTGTATTACTTCTGATATAATATTGCTTTTAAAGATAAACAACCTAACTTGGAAAAGTAAAGATGATGTTTTTATCTGTTTCTCTGTCTAAGGTGCTGCCTCATGACAGCAAAGCCCGCCGGCTGTTTGTGACGAGCGGTGGACTTAAGAAGATCCAAGAGATAAAGGCGGAACCTGGTTCCCTCCTCCAAGAATACATCAACAACATTAACAGCTGCTACCCAGAGGAGATAGTAAGGTGAGGGAAATGGACTTTAAGCAGTTCAATATTACATAACTTTTGTTCTTTGTTTTCAAATATAGCTTTTATATCAATGCCAAAATGTAGATTTTGGGCTGTCTCTCCAGTCCAAGTTATGCACTTTTGAGAGGCTGATGGGAGCTTGAAACAATTCCAATAAGCCTGTTTTGAAACTATTAATATATTAGTATATGATATCAAAGTAGCAGTATGTCATAGCATATATAAAATACACAAATAATAAAAAGCTATATAACAAAATACTTGTAAAACCACAAAATGAGCCAGGCGGTGTTGGCATGCGCCTTTAATCTCAACACTTGGGAGGCATGAACAGGTGGATTTCAGTGAGTTCGAGGCCAGCCTGGTCTACAAAATGAGTTCCAGGATAACTAGGACTGTTACACAGAGAAACCCTGTCTTGAAAAACCAAACCAAGGCAAGGCAA
>NC_022018.1:6192069-6196240 GCF_000317375.1 Microtus ochrogaster
ACCAAAGCTACAGAGAAACCCTGTCTCAAAAAACCAAACAACAATAACAAAAAAAGAAACAAAATAAAATAAAAATGGAGAAAACAAAAGGGAAGCTAAAGATCTCTAGAACAGAATGATCTGTTGCTTTTTTTTTGAAAAAAATTTATTCTTTTTCCCTTTCTAGGTACAGTTTAACTAAGAAATAGTGGAAATTAAAAAAAAACTGTCATAGAATTTAATCTAGTGCTTTGTTAAAATACTTAAAAATTTAAATCCTTAAATTCTATGCTTTAATGTTCCAATTATTATTATTTTGGTTTTTGAGACAGGATTCCTCTGAGTAGCCCTGGCTTTCCTGGAACTGGCTCTGCAGATCAAACTGGCCTTAAGCTCCCAGAGATCACCTGCCTCTGCTTCAGTAATGGAATTAAAGCCGTGTACTACCATGCCCAGCTGAAATTTCATTTTAAAAACCATCTAATTTTCATGAGGATTTTAGCTAGCCAAACTTTTCAGTTTTCTGGTTTTTAAAAAAGCATTAGGTGCTCTAAAATCATATTAATGAACATCTTTAAAGCACTGTGAAAATAAACAAAATTTCAAAATGGTTTCATTTTTACAGGTAACTATTTTTCAAAACTCAGCTGGTGACAACTGTTTTAGGACTAATTATTTTTATGACAACATCAGCCTGATAGTCATTTCATAGTTCCTTCCAATTTTAATTTTAATTTCTAGCACAAGTGGGTGTTATAGGAGGAAAGCGATCTGGACAGGCTCTCGAAGGACCCGTGCTCTAGGTCTGCCCCACTCCCTGGCCACAGGGCATGCTCTGAACTCGCCTTCTGGATCTCTGCCCACTCTCAGGACAGGAGCCTTGGGGCACACGTGTTGTGGGGACAGTTCCAGCAATTTACCAGTAAGGCACCAGATCCAAGCCCCAAGGCCAAGACTAGAGTCATCCAAATTCCTTGTGGCCTGCGGAAAGGTTGATTTGCTTCCCCTGGGATCAAAGGCCACCTGAGCTAGGTTGGAGTTGCAGTGACTGATAGCTAGAAGGAATTTCTCACTGGTTTTTTTCTATGGCTCTTTGATGATAGCTCAGGTCATGTGCTTGGACAGACCGAGATGCCTATCTCAGTTCTAATTATTTACTGTGTGACCTTAAAGACAATTATTTAAATTCTTTAAACTAGAATGTCTGTATTTGTAAATATTATTACCTATATTTCATAACATTAGAATTAAATGACATGATCGTCAAAGGGCTTGTATTAGTAAGACTTCAGTCAGATTTCTCATTGTCCCTTTTGGAGTATCTCTATTCTCATTTTTTTTCCTCTTGAGATTAAGAAGATTTATTAGGCAAATAAAATTTAATTTTATAATCGTATTACAGATACTATATAGTAATGTTTTGTTCCTTATTTTTGTTGTTTTTTATGATAAACATCTAGCAAGAAATTATAAAATAAAGTTATTCTGTTATATTTAAAATGCCTTTCATGGCTGAGCCGGAATTATATAGTTTTTCCTAATAGGAAGCTGTTTTGAATCCTTAGCACCATAGTAGCTGGGATGAGGCTTTCTCACAGGAAATATGTAACTTGATCTGCTTATTTCTGGGTCTATATTTTGAGACACTTGTGAGGTCAGTATGTAGTCATGAGAAGGGGGCAATGTTGCCCCCACTCTGCTGTGAAGGAATGTGGGTATATTTGAGCACGTTTTCTTGACGGGGAGTCCTAGGGACAGTGAAGTCTCAGAGGTCTTTGGGGAAGGAAAAATGGCAATGACAGTAAGCTTGGAAGTGAATCTAGCAAAGCCTCAAGAGTGATCTGCACATCCTAACTGATCTACTGAGACTCTTAAAATAACAATGGCCAGTAATAATATAGTAAGAGCCACATCTATAATTTCTAGTTTTCTGGTAGTCACATTTAAGAAAGTAAAATGAAATGGTAAATAAATTTTGATGATTTTTTTTTAAAAAAACAACCCAAACATCTAAACCATATAATTTCAACTAGTAATCAATATAAAATTAGTGAGTTATTTTACATTTGTGTATTTTGTTACTTCTAGCATATCTTAATTCAGGTAGTAAATCTCATTGGAAATACTTAGGTTAAATTCAGATCATATAAAACTTACATTGGAAAAAGAAGACTCACAAATGATCCCAAACTCATTTTTTGTGTTTTCCTATAGTAGATTTGTCAGTTCTGAAGTTAAATTTTAAAAATTTAGTTTCTTAAACATAGTAGCCATATTTCTAGTGTTCTTCAGACTAGTGCCTATCATTTTAAGCAGCACATTTTAAAGATTTTAAAGTCCTGCCTCCTAACATTTCTATAAAGCTACCTGTCTGGTGCTGACACATTTATGAGATGCCAGTGAAAGCAAGACCAGTCTTAACATCTGCACTAACTCAGACTCAGGGAGGGAGACAACGGACAGTTCTGCAATGCCAGAACCGCAAACCCAGTTTCAAATGGATTTTTCTAGATTAGGTGGCCTTTTTCATCTTTTGATGATAATTTTTTTTGAGACAGAATCAAGGTCTTAACATGTGTAGTCTTGGCTGGTCTGGAACTTTCTATGTAGACTAGACTGGTCTCAAATTCACAGAGATCCACGCGTCATTACTTCCTGGTAGGAGTAAAGGTGTGTGCTACCACGCCCAGCTAAAATTTTGTCTTATTTTAGTTTTCAATTCTGTGTATACGTATGTGAGTGCAGGAGGAAAAACATCCACTAAAAGAGCTTCTTAGGTAGTGTGTGTTCTGTTTGACTTTAATTATGAACAAAGACATTATTAAAATATACCTCTGTTTTGTCCACCTTAACCTGATACATTGTGGAAGCATGTACAATTTTTAAATCCATTTCTACATTAGAATACCTACTAGGTTTTATTTAGCTTTTTTTATGTAAATGAAAATTCTTTCTGTAGTGCATCACTGTTTATATACACTATTCATATATTTAAGACTTTATACTAAGTATTTTATGATACTCAATTGAGAAGTCTAGAAATGTAAATGTATTGTACTATATATGTCCCAGAACCAATGAAGATGGTTAAATTTCTATTTTATATAAAATGGGTATTTACAAATCATTTTTCAACTGTTTACAACATGAATTATGTCTGTTTCTGATCAGGCTGCATTTTAAGACATAATTTCTAAGGTAATTGGAATTCAGAAACTGATTAGCAATCATAGGCTGTATGGTCTAATGTACAGAAGACACTTATTAGCTATTATCCTGAAGTACCCTCACTCACTTGGTATGGTAAGAAGGAAGTCTCTGAAATATTACCGCTGGATTGAAGGAATGTGCTTGGACAATATCTCCTTACAATTTGATGCATTATGAGGAGGATTCTCTTTCTTCTCATGCTCTAACATTATGTATAAGCATCACAGGAACATATGTGAAGTTTCACCCATGATTATCTATTTCAAAACATTTTCCATGTGTTTATGTGTGCACACATATGTGCACAATACATGCATGTGAAGGTCAGACCTGGAGGGTTGGTTTTCTCTTCCTACTGTGTGGGCTCCAGGGATGGACTCAACAAGAGCCCTTATTGGTTGAGCCACCTCACCAGCCCCAGAAGTTATTTCAATAAGTTTTTGTTTAGACCATTTTTTGCCTGCTGTATGAAAAATTTCCATATGTCTGATAGCAGATTTTCTTTTTCAGGTACTATTCTCCTGGATACTCAGATACACTTCTGCAGAGGGTGGACAGCTATCAGCCGCTCACTAACTGAACAAAGTATATCTGTAAACTCAGATTCACAGGAGAGTCTGCACAACTGTTAAAGGTCTTTCTGAAATGTTTGAACTAGTGCATCTTAGCTTTGTTCAATGTGAAATACCTTTAATATTTTCTATATTTTGTAATACTTTATAAATTATTAGCCGCAATGTGTGGAAGACTAATTATAATCATTTGCATGTGTAGAGATATACATAAAGGAAGATATGCATAAAACACAATGAAGGGTTTTAAGTTATTTACTTTTCTACAAAACACATAAACACAATACAACACACACACATCCTTCCGACTAGATAGAAATGAGATGTGTTGTTTGGAAACCCTTAGTTATTTCCCCATGGGGGTGGCTAAGGAAAACGGACCTTGGCAGTTACAGAGAAAATAAGGAGGA
>NC_022018.1:6197201-6197936 GCF_000317375.1 Microtus ochrogaster
TTTTTTTTTTTTTTTTTTAATTTTCCCTACTTGGCCTTAGGAACTTGTGCTTGGATTTAGGAGTATTGGTTGTTATGCCTATGTTTTGGGGCCTAATGGGACATTTCTCTTTTTAATTAATCTTATTATATGTGTGAGTGTTTGTTTGTGTATGTCCGTGGATCCTGTGCATACCTGGAGCTGATGGAGCCCAGAAGAGCACTTTCTCGGAGGCCCGAAGAACAGAGAGGAACAGGATATCCCAGGAAATCCCAAAGCTACAGTGGGTCCAGTCCTAAAAACCTGGTTTCATGATTTCTTCTCAAACTCCTGTGCTGTTTAGTCTCCTCAGGATGAAAGTACCCATTTACACAGGATATTTTTCTGGTTTTACCTCCATATCCCTTATTTTCTACCACCAAACAGAGTTAAAAACTTCTTCATAACCAGCAACCACTTTCCCATCTCTTTTTCACTGCTGTCAAGCTGGAACATCTAGTAGCTTCCTGTTTGTGGTTGTATGCTGGGATTGAACTCGTGGTCCTGTATGGACAATGACACCCCCACTCCTGATTTCATTTCCTAATATTTTCATAGCCCATTTTATTCTTTGCAGCAATTTCCTAGACTCATTGCATAGTAAAACATCATTTTTATTCCCAATCTTTTAGCTTCCCTTTCTTTTTCTTGTCTCTCCACCAGTTTTTCCTATAAAAACCATTTAACGATTGGAAAACATCAAAGCTTTCATCTTTC
>NC_022018.1:6198066-6202487 GCF_000317375.1 Microtus ochrogaster
TTCTTTCTTTCTTTCTTTCTTTCTTTCTTTCTTTCTTTTCTTTCTGTTTTTCAGGACAGAGTTTCTCTGCGTAGCCCTTTCTGTCCTGGAACTCACTCTGTAGACCAGGCTGGCCTTGAACTCACAGAAATCTGCTTGTCTCTGCATTCCAAGTGCTAGAATTAAAGGTGTGTGTTACCCCTGACTGGCTTCATCATTCTTAATTAGACTTTTCATGTGTTGAAAAAGTCTCAGCACTGGAGAAGCTATGGTGTCAGGATTTCAAGTTTGTGACTAGTCTATGTGACAGAGCAAGAGCCTGTCTGAAACAAAAACAAACCAACAAAAACATGACAGCAGTTTTTCAGATGACCATGATGGCGGCAGCAAAAATGAATTTAGCTAGGATAAAATCCTTTCCATAGTAGAGTGGTGATCCCCTCGCTTCTTCCTATCGCCGTTCTACTTTGTGGCTGACGTCTTCCCTATGTCATCTTTATCAGACCACTACACTAAGAATAAAATAATACTGTTCTGCCAGGTGCTTCTAATTTGATCAGATGTGATTAGGAAATTTTAAGTTATGTTTCTTCTTTTGTTTGTTTTGTTTGAGGCAGGGTCTGTCTATTATGTATCGCTGGCTGTCCTGGAACTCACAATGTAGACCAGGCTGGACTCCAGTTCTGAGAGGTCTTTCACCTCTGCCCTTGAAGTACTGACTTTAAGGGGTATGCCACCACACCCAGCTGTATGAAATGTTTCTTTACAAGACACTTTAGCCAACATCAAACTTTTTAAATATAGCATTAAAAATGCTTTTATTTGTGTTAAAGCAAAAATAATGTCTGTTATTGATGATATTCTCTGGTATTTTCACTCCTGATTTGAGTTTTGTTGGTTCTAATTGTGCAGACTAACCCCTCTCTTGCTGTCGCTGCAGTTTATTCAAATTTTAACTTTTTTTTTTCAGATTCCACACATATGAGGGATATCTACTGTTAGGGCTTCGGGAATAGAGTTGGCCGGCTTGTTTTTGTAGCTGAAGCTATGCCACCTGTGTGGGAAGAGATGAAATAAGTAGGACCTTTCTGAAAGGGATAGTGAAGCCAGGGTTCTAGGCACTGGTCTGTCAGGGAGGAAGGGTGCTAAGCCTTCATCTTTCTCTTAGGATACTTATGAAAACAGCCTATTTTGAAGCAGGTAGCCGTGTTGTAACTCTTTCATTCTATATCATTGCTACGCTTCATGGGAGATCTGAGGGACAAAGTTATGTAGTGTCTCCCAGTCCTCATGCTTAGGCAAGTGGGGTTTAAGTCCAATGATTTGTGATAAAGCAAAACTCCATTTCCTGCCCTCATGGAGTTTTCTAACACACACACACACACACACACACACACACACACACACACACACACACACTTTCCCAGGTGGAGCAAAACAGCCACAAGACACTGAACACAAAGCAGCCATACTTACTTCAGCATGTGAAAATGACTGACAACTTCATATTCATAGGACATGGGTCTGATTTTCTAACCCTTCTCAACGAAAACCTTCTCTTAAAGAATGAAAGGTTTGCTTGTTGCTAGAAATGAAGCCCTGCTTAACATTAACCCTGTCTTCAAACCCCAAAGGCTATCCCTAAGAAGTCAAGTTTAGAAACTGACCTTGAAAGGATGAAGACTTTTCTGTAACCACCCCTTTAAGACAGGTGCTAGCAAATGTTGGGGCTTATTTGGCCATCAAATTTGTCGTTTAGAAAACCTAATTTGCAGTTACTTTTTCAGAGATTGACAGGACCAAATAACACGTCTATAACTCTTGTATTTGCCCATTGCTTCAGAGTCTTTTGAGTCTTTTAAAATTGGATGTTGGTAAAAACATGAACACATCGTCTTGTGTTTGATTAGTCCTGGGGCTACACAGTTGGTCTAACAAGAGGAGCTGCTTTAAAGAGCATAGAGCTTTGTAAATGCCCATGATGGCGTGACAAGGGGAGGGAGAGAAGGGAAGCAAAACCTCTCCAGATCTCAGAACCCGGGAAAGAATCCACTAAGCAGTTAGTCGAACTTCAAATGGCCTTAGCCTTGTACAGTTAGAAAAAAATTGGGGAAAATGGATCCATGTTATTCAAGGATTTTAAATACGATTCCCAGAGACACAGTAGTTTCTTTGTTTTAGAGATCACAGAGTTTTCACTATTTATCTATATAAATGGGTTTAGGGGAAAATATTTCTTCAGTAATTAATTTAGGGGTCAGTATAAAAATAAGCATTTCTGAGTTCCTTTTAGTATGATACTATTTCTCTAGTAATTTTAACTGAATGCTGGATCAAGAATATTAATATAGCACCATCATAAGATGCTCTAGTATAAATATTAATATAGCACCATCCTAAGATGCTCTAGTACAAATATTAATATAGCACCATCCTAAGATGCTCTAGTACAAATATTAATATAGCACCATCATAAGATGCTCTAATACAAATACCTACACAGTAAACAAAGCCTGTTAGTTTCTCCATGCATAGAATTTATTGGTAACACATTCCTAGCAAAGATTTTCTAAAATATAAAATGTATACATTACTGATGGTAAATGTTCAAAGTATACTGGCTATAAAGATGTTCAGCTGCTTGGGAATGATTCTGACCTATAATGAGTTCACCATTTTACATATTTCTGTGGCGTGCACAGTGGAAACCAACCATACAAGTGTTGCGGCTCTGTTCTCTTCAGTTCTCAATACCTCCAGCACTGCAGCAAGCCTGCAGCCTCAGGGGCAGAGGCTGGGCTGAGAGTCAGGGCTTCTGGTCTCTGACTGCGTTAGGCCGAGACAATATTCTCTCTACAGTCTTTCAAGTCTCTTCATGTTCTGAGGCTTTAGTCTTCTGAAGTATTGTAGTGTAGAAGGGACCACAACGGTTTCAAGGAGACCAAGATCCGCATGAGAACCCCAAACTTCTATGCTAAGCAAGGCCATGGACAAGTCAGCAATAGCATTCCCTTCATACAATTCTGAGGGTGAAATGCAGCTGAAAAAGCACATGACCCGGCGGGATAGTAAGCAGGGCCACCATTAGACCATTCTTTGTGTGAGTTGAAGAGGGTGACCAGTCCTCAGTACATGTTATTTCCATTGGCATAAATTGTTGTAACAATCTTATTTTGTTAAAATAAGACACTTGACTGCCATCTGCTGGAAAATTCTCTTTGTAAACATGCAAATCTATGACGTCCAATGCATAAACCATGACACCAAGAAGTACTGGTACCTTTGTATAGAAATGACCCGCACCGCTGTTGTGTGCAAGCACTCACTAAAAGTCTACTTGGTATTCTTCTAACTTTTGTTTAGAAAAGCATTCCAGGCAGCACTGTTGTGTAAGTAAATTAGTTTGTAAAATTCAAAGTTAATCTCTGGAGTCAAAGTTCAGAGCACTAAACATTACACCATGGAGTCAGTAGCAAAGTTAATCTCAGTAAAAGGAATCAACATCTGTCTTTTACAAGCCTAGAAACATTTGTGCTCACCTCTTCCCTCATTTCCCACTTCTTTACCAAAAAGAACATCCTACAGTAAAACCCGTAGTTAAGGCTGGAGAAATGCTAACTGAAGGCTGGAGAAATGAGGCAGCAGTTAAAGAGTGCTTGTTATGTTTGCAGAGGACCAGAGTCGGGTTCCTAGCCCCCACCTCTGGGGCTCAAAACCGTCTGTAATTCCAGATCCAGGAGATCTGACAACATCTTCTGGCCTCCATAGGAACCCATGTGCCTGCTCTTGCATGCACACGTGCATACACATACACAAAATAGTAATAATAATAATCTTAAAAATTAATTGTCATTAATCTTACACATAAACTTTGCATATAAGATCAAAGTAGGAAAATTTTAATGTATTTAAAGCAAAGCATGTTCATTTTTATTTTAAAATACATTTTTATTTTAAAAATTGAACCCCAAACAATTTGCTGATGGTATACCATTATTACAAGGCAGATATCTCCCGGGAAAGCAGCTCTCCTGTGTCTCATTTAGACAAGAACCTTGGCTGGGATATAACAGGCAGAGAATCCTTATTGTGGTGATGATTTCCTTTTGCACACAAAAGGACGATTTGGGCTCATTTTCATACCTAGCACTGCAATCACAGAGAATGCTGTCTAGCACTACATGCGGGAGAGTTTGGTAGTGGGAGCACTCTAGGGCTAGGATGGCTCCTAGGAACTTGGAGGAAACAGCAGCCTATTGTACAAGAGAGTAAAAGTAGGGTGACAAAAGGTACCAGCGACTCCAAGTGTCATACTACCTAAGGACAGAAAATGACCAGCCAGAGCCCACGGGACAGAGCATGTGATAAAGTACATCTACAAGGTAACGATTACTAAGGACTTCAGTGGTGGCTTCTTGTGTATGTAGGGCTGACTGAAGACA
>NC_022018.1:6202812-6216782 GCF_000317375.1 Microtus ochrogaster
AGACACAGTTACTAAGGACTTCAGTGGTGGCTTCTTGTGTATGTAGGGCTGACTGAAGACACAGTTACTAAAGAATGGGGGCTCTTTCACAGAAATAAGGATAGGATCCCAGAATAATAATAACAGAAGCCAGATAATGCCAGGAGCAAAATGTGCAATTATTGCAACAAAAGGACAGGTTAATGTTTCATTCAATGGTCCTATTCATATAGCTATGAAGACAGTTAATAGAACTTAATGTTCTAGAGACAGGATGGGAGTAGTTTACAAGGTAACAGCTTAGAACAATGATAAACCAAGAATGGACGGGTCTCCTCTTAGGTCTCCTCAATGATGGACTGTAACCTGTAAGGCAAACAAAGCATTTCCTCCTGAGTCGCTTCTGCTCACAGAAAGGGAAAGCAAACCAGGACACTCCTGCAGTCACTAGCTCAGCTTCCAGAACTGCACATGTCTCAAACCTCAGTCCCACTGTCTAAGGAAACAGCGCTCCCCTCGAAAACGTAATTATAGCCCTTTAACCAGGGAAGAACTTTACAGCAGGAAGCCCTGACACACCTCTCAGAATACCCTATGGTGTTAGTAGGATTTGTTGGGACGAGGAGGTCAGGAAGATACCAGGAATCATAAAAGAAGAATCACAGCACAGACTTCTAGGAACCAGGAGCTAGATTCACACCACCCATAGAAACAACATTCCACTACTATGACCTAACTTGGATGACTCATCTGACCATGAGGCATCATCAGCTTTGCAGCCGGAGGTCTGGTTGTACACACACAAGTCATAAACGGGTGGGCCTAGAAGTGATCTGTCATTAAAAGGAAGAAGCAGACATGGGGTTGGGCATGAATACAGAGGGAAGGCACCAGTTTAGGGACAAGACCCAAATGTCATCCACTGCTATTGTGCTGGTATTCACAGCTATGGCTGCATGGGATTGCCCTTTGAGCAAACTTATGGGTGAAGGGAACAGGCACCCATTTTTTCACAGATGGTTTAGCCAAGAGTGCAAACTCACGGTGGACGCTGCTTCCTATGCAATCTTGGGGTGACCTTGAAAGGGGTGGTGAGGGGAATTCCTTAAAATGGGGAAAGTTTCTGATGTCCACTGGACACCCACTTTGCGTGGAGAGAAGTGTGGATGAAGGGAAGACACACGGGGTAGTGGCTTGATCAGGGACACAAGAGAATCCCTCGTATGAATAGGAAGTTAGCTGTTCCCTAAGTGAATAACCATAGTGCTGGCACAAGGGCCCAGGGATGGATCAAGTGTGGCAGGGACAATGGTCTGGTAGGTAGAGTTTCTATTGTGTGGCCGTTCATTCACCAAAACCGATCCGGTTACTGCTACTGTCTGATGTCCCTACAGCAGAGCCCACAAGTTCTATCCAGTTTGGAGACTCCAGCCTAGAGATGACACCCTAAATCAATGAACAGTTTATGGGGGCTATGTCCAAAACACAATACATGGAAACATAGGCCTGAGGGAAGTAGGCGTGACCCTGCATCACGTCATTCTCAGTGGCATATTTGGGCAATTGTACTTCCTGTTACTCAAACCTCCTATTCTGTGGGTCAAGAAACCTTGTTTCCTGGAGGGGTGATATGTCATTAAAGGACCCGATTGTACTTTAAAATGCAGCTGCCACTCAATCCAGTACTCTAATCTCTGTATGCCACGGAAGCGGGACCGTAATCACTTCTGTACCAACAATGATTATTGAGTCTGGTCTCCCGGAGGAGGCAGGGTTGCCTTACAGCCTGCAGGAAGGAAAGAGCATTTGACCCACGTGATGCAATAGGGGTAGGGTAGCTCCTGCTGCCTTAGTTTCAACAGAAAACTGACAAGCACAAAATGATGCCTGGGGTAAGCATGGCAACCAGGGCCTGTGAGGACGTGGGTTTTGCATGCGCCAGGCTGTGTGCCTAGAACAGCATGGGATGGGCTGGAGTTCAGTAGCACTTCAGACTGAGATCCAGTGCAGCTTCAGCAACTGTGGTTTCCCCAGGAATACCCTGGGCTTCCTCAGGAGAAAAGGTCAACAAGTATCGTGGGCTCCCTGGGTCTCAAGTGCAGTCACACTTTGTTTAAAAATTTTTCTTTTCCCTTTTTCTTTTTTCTGAGATAAGGTTTTGCTTGCAGCCTAAGCTGGCTTTGAACTTGAGATCCTCTTGCCTCAACCTCCATAGTGTTGTGATTACAGATGTGCACCACTCCATATGGTTAGACATTTTTTATATCCTAACTCCAGAAATGAACTGAATTAAATCGACTTACAACCAGAATGAATCTTAATAATTTGTCAAATTTTAAAATTAATACCTTCATTTGAATAAAAGTAATTTAAGAACATTGAGGTAACTGGGTCACATCAGAATTCAGCCAGATAAAAATAATCCAAGTTCTTCAGATTTCCTGAGAATTTTAGAATTTACATGTTGAAGAGGTCGTCACTGTGTCTCTGGGGTAGGTTTCACATGTTAATGGCAGAAAGTGTCTTTTATATTAAAGAGTGTATGTCATGGGCATGTGTGGGCTTCCATGCCAAACAGCAGGCATGTAAAGGCCAGAAGACAGCTTCGGGGAACCAAGTCTCTCCACAACTTTACCTGGGGTCTAGGATCAAACCTGTGCATCTTACACACCACAAACACTTTTACCTGCTGATCTTCCTCACTGGCCTACCATCGACTTCTCAAAAAGAACTCCACAATCAAATCATGTTCTGTGAATTATAGCATGAAAAGAAATAATACCAGGCTATGCTTCCTCGTGGAATCAACTCAGTTCTCATTCCATGGCGCAATGAAGGCCCTGAGCAGCATGAAATCTTGCCTTCAGTAGCAATGACTGCCTCACACCAGGCAAAATCCTTAGGTCTCCATACAATGGAAGAGGTTTTAGATCCCAATGTTCACAGGAGCTTATTCTGGGGAAGCCTTAGATGGTGGCTTATTCTAGATACACATCTAAGTTTTTTCACAAGGGCAAGAAGGGAGCCATACTTGGCCATTTTGTGTTCAGCCCAGTGCTAGGAAGGGATCAAGAGTGATTGCAGAAAGAACGAACCTGTAGGGTTCCATGAGCCACCCTGAAAGGAACTCTGCTCTGGCTGAGTTGATGTTGATGCTGTTGGTGTTGTTGATGAAGCCTAGACCATGCTAGTCAAGTGTTCTGTCACTCAACGACATCCCTAGCCCAGGTGAAGATACTCTGAAAAGACAGCTTGCAAAAGCAGGAACAGGCTCTGTTCAAGTTCTCTAGGACGAGACTACTGCTCTGGTAGCTACGCGGCCACATGGACTCAGCTGAGGTTAGCAGTGCCTGAGCAATTTTTAGGATTTTAAGATAGGGGAAAGGAAGAAGGAGAAGAAAAAGAGGAGGAGGAGGGGGGAAGAAGAGGAGGAGGAGAAGGAGAAGGAGAAGAAGGAGAAGGAGAAGGAGAAGAAGAGGAGGAGGAGGAGGAGGAGGAAGAAGAAGAAGAAGAGGAAGAGGAAGAGGAAGACGATGACGACTAGTTTGGAAGAAAAGACCCCACGCTGCTGTAGGGAGACTTTCAAAACATATCTCACGACTTCAGTTTGAATATTTATTATGTGAACTCACTAATAAGAGTCTCCTGGGAATGTTAGAATTTACTCATGAAACAGTGATAATTGCGTCTTTTAGAGTGATTCATGGCAGCCAATCAGTGGGCTCTGGCTTTGAGGCACTAGGAACGAACTACACAGAGCTTGGTTGTTCCATGAGATGCTCTAAGCATGTTTGTAAATGTGTACTGTCACTTAGGTTCTCCCCAGCTCGCTTCTGCTCTCTGCAGACAGAGGACCAGCATCTAGAGGAAACCAGATAGATCCAGGTTTTGGGCCATGGGAGAATTTTGGTGTCGCCCAGGGAAGTAGTTGAGGAGGGGGAAGGAGACCCGAGTCCAGAGTTAGTCCTGAGCTGATGCCTGACAAAAGAGGGCTCTAAGTGGCTCTACCAGGTGAGACTGGGTTCAGCACATCCATTTAGAAAGCAACTACATACTCTCTTCTCGGTCTCTTCCATGCATAGGGACGCTTCCTACAGTTTCTGCTCTGACAACTTAACTTTTAAGTTTTGTGTCTTTTGCCTTATCCATCCAAGGTGCCAAGTGAGGACCAGTAAGAGTGTCAGAGAGGTTTTGTTTATTTCAAGATATTCCTGTGAATTCATTAGCTTTTGTACTGAGCCCAAGGAAGGAACTCAAATGGCGACTCAATCCTTGCATCTTTTCTTTTCCTTCCACATTTTAAATTACCCCATTTGCAATGATTTTTGTACTAAATCCTGCTTCTCTGGTTTAACCATCTATACTAATGAGGCCTTTGGAAAGAAAAGACTAAGTTAGGAAAGGGAAGAAAAATTATTGCAGATCTATGTAGGAGGAGGAGGAAAGAGGGGGAATTCGGATCATTTATATGCTGCGTGTCTTACTGAGAGTTAAATACAGTGTTTTGTTCTGTTTTCTGCCACTCGAGGGTTATTTAATTAAATTCATGACCGAGGATGCTAACCAGCCCCACATCTGAAATAATTGCTTCTCTGTTGGTGAGACGTAAAGCCAGGATTGATTTTCCCCGGCTGATGGCTCTCCTTTCTGACTCATGAATGTCATCTCCACTCCCCTCCCCACGTAATTTGATCTCTGCATTTGATCCCTATTTAGTAGTACACTTCGCTAAACAGATGTCCGAGTAATTAAAATCCCACATGGGCACACTAGTCAGTGAGTTACATCTATTTAATAGTCAGCTTAGAAACTTTTCCCCCTTGGCTTTCCCCCGTCCTAGTGGTGTGTGTTCCTGGCCTTTGTCAGGCTTTAGCTAGCAGAGCTAAAGCTGGCTATGTTTGTTTTCCTGCACGTGCTGAGTCTCCTTTTCTTTTCCTGACACCGTTTTCTCCCCACAAGTTCCAGGCCTTTCTGTTAACTCACCTGGGTTTCCATCAGCATCCAAATCCTCAGTGAATGAATCATCTAGTGTTTATGCATGCCAGCTCTAGCAATTAAAAAATCATAAAGAGGTTGTTATAACCATGGATTTAAAAAAGTGTCTTTTATTTTTTCTCTCCTGAGACATAGCCAAAATATTTAAGTAAAAAAAATCTTAAAAATAACAAAACTATTAGATCAAATACTAGAAACCTGTTTGGTTGCTATAAATCACCGAAGGACTTTGATGACAAAGAACTAGAGAGGAAAGAATGTCTTTGGAGAGGTGCAGGGGAGGGGGTTTATTACACGGAATTTGCTACTTTGGGAGAGGATTTAGAACTCCCAATGATAAATCTGATAGGGATATACCTTTACACAAAACTTTTGGATAATGTTGAAACATAAAGGAGGTAAACAAATTGCCCTTGTACTGACATAAAAGCACCAATTTTAAACTCCAAAAAACTAAACACTTTTAACAACTTATCAGTTTCAGTACCTATCAAATTAGCCAGACAAAAGTCAGATTTCCATCATATGTATGTTTCTTGTGAGGCTACTTCTGGAATATTTCAGAATTATAAAGAAGTGAGATTAAAAAAATAAAGCAGCAAGTTCAGAGGCTAACAGACACCGTTCTAGTTCGGAAACTCTAAAAGTGGTTACCTAAACTTCACTGCCATGCTTTTATTTAGAAAGTAAGTAAAAATCCTTCTGCTCAGTCGAAACTTCATTGTGGTGGATTTACATCCAACTTACACTCTTGTTCTCTAAACTAACAAAAGCTATGTAAATAAGCAGAGCTGTAAATTAACAAGTGCTTAGATAAACAGTTACACACAATGAATAAGAGTCTTACATAAACAGGGAGACCAAACAGGAGCTAGTATTTCAGGAAGGTAGATTCCAAACCAGTGGGAACTGTGTGTGTGTTCTTTTACTGTCTACTATCTAGACTGTGATGGCTCTCGATAGTTCTAAGGCCGTGGGCACGGCTCCATTCTCACAGAGTGGATACCCCACTACCACGATCACCACTCACCTGTTCTCTGGCCCCATCCGCTTTAATGAGCTCATGTTTTATCTGAAAATGGTTAGGGCACTTTTTTTCTGTCTGACCCAGGCTTTTTAAGTCTTGCTTTCCCTCCAGTCATTCCTTATCACGTGTCTATCCGTGCTCAGCTCTTTCTTTCTGAACAAAAATGCATTAATTCCAGTACCCGTTTCTGCTTCCCACTGTCTTAGTATAAACTAAGAAGGATATTTCTTTTTTAAAAAATATTTATTTATTATGTATACAATATTCTGTCTGTGTGTATGCCTACAGGCCAGCAGAGGGCACCAGACCCCATTACAGATGGTTGTGAGCCACCATGTGATTGCTGGGAATTGAACTCAGGACCTTTGGAAGAGCAGGCAATGCTCTTAAGCCATCTCTGAGCCATCTCTCCAGCCCAGAAGGATATTTCTTGATCCCCCCCCCTCACAAAGCTGTGAAGATCATAAGAGTTCCTACAAAGAGCTCAAATCACTTTCCATTTGAGTGGATGACAGCAAGATACTTGACTTCTCTGTACTTAAGTTCTATAACATAGAAAATAAAGAAACAAATTATCTATGTTCTAGGGTTGTTTGGTAATGGTTACATGAGGTAATTCCTGCAGATCACAAGGTCAGAACATGCTTACAACCGCCTGTGTTCACTGTAAATGCCAGCACAAATGCAGGTTATCAGGCAGGGTTTTTCACTGAAGTCAGAGTACTTTCTCTTAGACTCTCATAGCCTCTGGGATGGTCTCTTATTTGGGTACTGCTACGGTTAAGCCGTCATCCCTTAGTGTGGCCTGTAGCAGTTAGGGATGGGAGCAGTAAGATGTGAGGGTGCCGGTTGAGACAATCCTCTGAGGATTAGAAGGCACCTTTCTGCCTCTCACTAAACCCAGCTCACGCCAATGGCTTTATTAATAAATTTACTTCAAATGGTTTTGTTTATGTTGTTTTTCACTTTGATATCTATTTGTGCTTAAAAGAAGTGTGTGTGTGTGTGTGCGCGTGTGCGTGTGTGCAGACACACAGAAATCATCCATTCTCATCTGGGAAGTGGGGATTGTAAGGAGATAAACTGGGTCTGTCAAGCTTTGTAGACCAAAATGTTGTGTAAACAGAAGAGCACCTTTTTAACTGCCATGCAATGGGCTCGCTCCCTATGATTTACATTATTGTCATTTGGTAGATCTCAGCAAAATTTTAAATCCTTCTCCTCCAGAGAATATAAGAAAGTGCCATGTTTCAGGGACACTTTTGAAAAAGAAACTGGACAAAAAAGTATTTACAACCTAAATGTAACCCCATAGAAGAGAACTGAGGGGAGAACAAGCAAAATATAAAAATGACAAAAATCTGAGCATTTAAAAAAAATAGGATGAGTGAGTCTCTCTTCTGAGGGTTCTGTGTACTGACACACATGTATATTGATGCTATTGTACGAATTCCCAGAACTCCATGGAGGGCTGTGGCTAAGATGCAAATGCTAACTCTCCTATGTGACAGCAATCACAAATAAGCCCTGCTCTGACTTATCACACCTTCGGTGTCATGCTTCCGACCGTAACCTCTTCATGCCTCCCTCTTTGACCTGAGATGTGTGCCGCCAGATGCCCCAGTGAGTGGCCAGGATTCCCGGTCTGTGTGTTGATAACCCATGTCCTCCCCATTAGTGCTGCTTCATTTACTGACACACTGGCTTCAGAGCTACCTGTTCTAAAATATTAATCTATCAGTCAATCTTTTTCAGTAATTCGGTATCACCGTGATTACTAAGACTTTATGATATGGATTAACATCTGGTGGAGGGACCATCTCTGCTCTTCAGATCTGTTCTAGTTACTATGTTTTTCCCCCAGGTAAATTGTTTCAAATAAAATCTGTCCCATCAGAGTTTTTGAGTTAAAGTTGCAAATATTTATCTAGGAGCATATATATATCTTGATTTATTCAAGTCTTTACCCCCCACTTTTCCTTTGGGATATAGATCTCACTCAGTTATTGCCAACATTACTTATGTGCGAATAGGATCATTTAGTTATTTTGAATTTGGTCTTTTAAACAGTTATATTAGCCAACAGGTAACTGGTAGGTCACTGCAAAACCTTTTGTATATATAACATAAACATATATGTATGCATGTGTACAGTATGTTTACATTATATGTGGGTGTGATCTGTATAAATGCACACACTTGTGTATATCCCTACAGAGGCCAGAGTAGGACATCTGGGGTCCCATCTATCACTCTCTACCTTATCTTCTTCCATGGAGTCTTCACTGAACTGAAGCTTGCCATTTTAAATATGTTGGCTGACCAAAACGCTCTCTGCATCTTCCTATCTCTGCCTCCAGTGCCAGGATGACATGTGTACACACACACGCACACGCACACGCACACACACACACACACACACACACACACACACACACACACTAGGTCTTTCGAACACATGGTTTCTCTGTGTAGTTTGCCTTGTCTGTCCTGGAACTCACTACGTTATCCAGACCAGCCTCGAACTCAGAGATCCGCCAGCCTCTCCCTCCTGAGTGCTGGGATTAAAGGTGTGAACTACATGGACTTTAATCCCATATTCACCCAGCAAACACTTTACTCACTGAACCATCACCCATGCCCCCATTTTCAATATTTCCCAGTAGCTTTTCAATTAGGTCTCTAAAGTTTTGTAGGCAAAAATACTACCTGCAAATAAAAGCATTTCCCCACTTCTTTGCAATGGTCTCCCTATTATTTACATTTTGCCTTTTTGGGTATTTCAACAATTTTAGATAACAACAGTGGCAACAGGCATCTTTAGATTTGATTTAATAAGGATGGTTCTTTGGTTATATGATTAAGTATAGAAACTTAAAAATACAAACAAAAGCTATCACCTGTCTTCAACAACCTTCAACGCCTTTGCATGTACTTTCAGAGGGTATGAAGGCTTAGAAATACCTATTCATGTCTACAGCCTTACCACCCTGAATGCTCCCCATCTCCTCTGATCTCGGAAGCTAAGCAGGGATGAGCCTGTTCAGTACTTGGGTGGGAGAGATAACCTATTCCTGTATTGATCTTCATGTCCATTACTAGGTATGAGTCCTAACTAATAGCCAAAGGCATCCATTGACAGTTTTCCCTAGTAGGCAAAGGCATTCCACTGCTATTTTACTGAGAAACCTGGATAGCGATCTAAGTGGTTACCAATTAGTGAGTGAAAAAATTGTGATTCATTCATGTAATTATTCCTAACAATTATAAAACATGCTGATATGAAAGACAGTCAAGTTTCTTTATAAAATTAAAAAGCAAGCACAGGATAATATACAGGTGTGATTTTACTTTTTAAAATTTCACGGGCTGGGAGATGATCCATTGGTAAAGAGCCATCAATGTTAGAAAGAGAACCCGGCTTAGTTTCCAGCTCACATGAGAACAGAGGATGAGCATGTATGCCTCCAGCAATGGGGAGGGTGGGAATGGGGCCGGGGAGGGTGGGAATGGGGCCGGGGATGACCATGTGTAACTCCAGCAATGGGGAGGGTGGGAATGGGGCCAGGGAGGGTGGGAAGGGGACTGGGGAGGGTGGGAATGGCAATGGGGAGGGTGGGAATGGGGCCAGGGAGGGTGGGAAGGGGACTGGACAATCTCTGGAGCTCATAGTTAAGCCAGCCTCACTAATGGTGAGCTCCAGGTTCAACAACAGTTTTGTCTCAAAAGGGGGCAGAACAAGGTCCATGACAGCCAGGGCTACCCAGAGAAACCCTGTGTTAAAAAAAAAGTTATATAAAAGTAAATCTTATTTCTAGAAAAAAAAATACCATGCTAAAAGTGACTTGCTGTATTTCAATTTAATTTGCTGACACTGGGTTTATTGTGTGAACTTACATTTAAAAAATTTTTGTACCATTTGGAAAAGTTTTATAATATATTTCAATTTATAAAAAATCTTTAACATATTATGTACTCTAAAAGGAAATTCTATGTCTTATGAAGTTTGCTGGGCTATGCCTCTAGCATTTCTAAGCATAAAGCCTTTAAAAAGCTCTTCCTCGGCTTCGATTTACACTTATTTTTCTCTTCCTTCTTGATTAATTTTTGGCAATTTATGTCTTTCCAGGAAAACAAAAAAGTAATCATGGTAGCAACATGAACTCTAAAAAACAAACTCCTTATCAGTGCTATCTCTTTTGTCTTTTACAGCTTTATTTATGCTTTATATAATTTGTTAAATAGATTTTTCATTTTCTTGATCTCTTTCCTTTTGAATTAATTCATTTAATCAGTCTCTACTTCATCAGTTTCTCTTTCAGTAGTCATTCTTCAAACTTCCTTCCTTGGAGGCTTATTATTATTATTATTATTATTACTATTATTATTATTTGGTTATTATGTATTGTTTAAGTGCTGCTCAGTTCACTTAGTTTTATTTTTTCTCATTAAAATTTTACTTGTTAAACAATGTTGGTAAGCTAGTTGTGGTTGCAAATGGCTTTCAGATATTTCTAACAGTTTGATCTGTTCTAAGTGGGCAAAGATTTGCTAACACCGAATATGTCATTTAAAACCTAACTCAGACACTAGTAGCATAAAGAATTCTAAAAATGTTTGAGTACTAGCACAGAACCACTGTCACCTTTTGACCTACTGGAGAGGGCAATACCTATTTGTAAGTATAAACCTGCATGACTGCTGAACATTGTCTGTCCTCATAAATTTGGGAGGAACTAGCAGCCAGGATTTAAGGAGATGTTCTCCTGTCCCTTTAAGATTACTTCTGCTATTGTATGGACATGAAGAACCTAAGATACTCCTAAATGTCTTTTTCTTTCTTTGAAAGTGTTCACATTATCTGCACAGCCTTGCTTCATTCTGCCATAATTAAATTCAGATGAAATGTTTTTCAAGCATTAAACACTGTAAACACAGAAAGAGAAAAGGTTTCCACTCTAACAACCAATTCACTAACTACAGACGAAGAGGAAAGCAGAATACATTTTCGAAACGACTTTCAAGGTTAGAATTTTAAGCAGTTAAATTGCAAATAGAGAACACAGTGGCAGCAGAAAGCAAATTTGCAGGTGTGTTCTTACCAAGGTCTGCAGCAGAAGAACTCGATTCATGTGTTTGCAGATTATGGAACCGTTGTTAAGTGGCCAGGAAAGGGAGAATTTTGTGGTCAGAACAGTGGAAATGTTCTATTTAACATATGACCTTTGCCAGTCCCATCTCAAACTACTGTTGATCAAGTTACAGATGGTTGACAAGCCAGGTGGGATCCAGAATGGGCCTGAGGGCTCTTCAATAAACATTTTGCAACAGTGGTTATTATCACTAAAACCACGAACTTAACTCTCTGATATTTAAAATAATGCAAAGGAAAACTGCAAAGCATTATGAGTTAGAGGTTGCTTTAGAAGCCTTGTAATTTAGCCTCTCCTGGTGATCTTAGAACAAACACAACACAGTTTTGTGAAAATGACCTAAAACATATAATTAGAGCTCCAGGCTAACAGCTTTATCACCTTATTTGAATGTGTTTTCTGTTTTACACAAAACATGTATCTCAGCTTTTCAAACTTCCTAATGTTTAAAACATGTAAGATCCCATGATCAGGAATTAACTCTTGTGAGGAAACACCAGTAGAAACCAAATAAATAGAAGCCCAAACTTTTATCTTTCTCCCAAGCCCAAACAGCGATATTTGGCATTGATCTCAACTGATGGCTGCTAAGGCAGCGCACTAAAGAGACTAAAGAGCCGAAACAGGGAGGAAACATGGCTTGTTAGGATTGTGAGGTTTTTAGGAAAGTATACCCAATACCCAAACACTGCCAAAGCAAAGCTAACCTTGAGATCAATTTCTAAGTGCTAAGATTTGATGAAAAGGTAGAAATCCCCTCCCCCCAACACACCCTACCTCAGTCTTCCAACTTTCTAGGAATTTATTTATAGTTCGAGTAGAATAAACTTTATCCATTTAGATTGATTGTAGTTCGTTGAATTGTGGCAACTGAGATGTAAGTACCACTCCTTTGAAGATACATAATTGTTTTCTGGCCTCCAGTGTAATCCTTTCATTTCCTGCCCAGGCAGACGCTTTGTATATCTAGTTTACATCTTCTAAAACTCCATCAGGGATTCAAATTGACCACGGTTTTTCCTGAGGTTTCCCCTCATAGAATAATGTTTTCAGGCTCGTGTGAGTTGTTAGCTGTATTCACACTGAGTTAATGCTGTGCCACCTTTTGGGGCACGATATGCTTTTGGACACCTTTCCCTGCATTGTCCTCGTTTCGGTTCCTCTTCACCATCCTGATGGACAGCGTTTGGGAAGGGAGCGCCCGAGCAACTCCTGCCAACCCGCTGGCACCTGCTGCCAGGACTCCAGCTGGGCAGCTGCAGAGCCACTGGAATGCACAGATGTGGGATCTTCTGGCTCCCTGAAAGCCGGAGCCCAGCAGCAGGGCAACCGGTAACGTCAGCAACGACGGTGGCACACAGAAGCTGCGCGCTTATATATTCGCGCCGGCCGCACTGCACCCGGCGTCTCACTCCGCTCCACCATCGGCGTCCCACTCCGCGCGCGGACGGCGCTACTTCCCTCCCGGGCGCTGGGCCCGGGAACCGCGCGGCCTTCCTGGGCTCCTGGGGGCCGAGGTGGCCACTCGCCGCCGTCCGCTGAGCCGAACGAGCTTTGTCCTACTCAGTGTCCTGGTTGCAGGGCATCGGGAGACTTCGTGTCGGGACGCTAGGGGACAAAGCCGGCTCTCCTCGGCCTGTCCCCACCGGGCCCCGGGACCGACTTTCGTTTTGTTCCCGGCCACCACTCACAGACGCACAGGGCGGCTTGGTCTGTGTGGCCCAGGCGCCTTCCTGGGCTGGAGGGCCGTCCCGCCCCGAGGAGGGTTTGCACGACCTTCCCGTTCGGATTCTAGCTATCGGCCCTCGTCCCCGTTAATGTTTCGGTGTTTTCTCATGCTCTACAGTTTTGTACGGAACCAAGTTCTCTGCCTCCCTGCACCATCCTGTTGTGTTAGAAAAGAGCGAGGAATCTGGGGATGGCACCACACGCAGCTGGTGCTGTTCCTTCGGTCGAGGCCTCGCCCTGCGCGGTGCACAACCCTGGGCACAAGCAATGGAACCAGAGCCTTGACAACTAGGGATGGGAACCGACCTGGGTTAGAGCTAGGTTAGGAGTCCCATCATAGGATTTATGACTACCCAAAGCGAATGTAGGAAGAAACTAGTCCAAGAAGACCGGCTTTGAGTCGTCAGGGAAGGCATTTGTTTGAGCATACAACCTTTCAGGAATGAGAAAACAAAACAAAACAAATAACAAAAAATAGCAAGGCAGAAAAAGAAGTCAAGTTTGGCCTTAGAGTTTCTTGTGGCAAATTACCCCCCACAGTCATGGCATTTAACCTCTTGCTAACATTATATAGTTTTCATATTTGCTAATTCATTTCTCTTCCCTGTAAACCTATTAGAACAGGGATTCACTATTTTCTCTGGAGCCTACTGTGGTACTTGGGAATGTACTGGGGGCGTTTGCAGATACTTGCCGAGTCAGCAATTAAGAAGTAATCACGTTAAGAGTCCTGTGAGTTGAGGATAAAAATCACAAGACACAAGGAAAACTGCTCTCCTAACTCACTTTTATTTTTTGATTCATAAGGAATAGCTGAGAGGTAGCCAGTCTGCCATTTCATTTTCCAAAGGAAAAAAGCGAGTTCTTTCCTCTGCTGTTTTTCATTCTAGCGATCAATACTCTATTGTTAATTCTCCTAAAGTGTACGAGGAAAATGAGCGTCCAAAATTCTTCTTCACTGGTCTCCAGTTACGAGCTCCCCTCCAGTGTACGGTAGTTTGAGTAGCATCCTTGGCGTGCTGCTGTGGAACTTAAGATTACCTACACAGTATTCACCATTAAACACACACCTGTCTCTGTCTCCTTTC
>NC_022018.1:6217321-6222650 GCF_000317375.1 Microtus ochrogaster
GGGAGAGCCCCCTTCAGTTTCGAGGAAAATGAGATGAAGTACTTAAATGGGAGTGTGGAGACTCAGAGTAGCCAGCTATCCCCCAGGGACTCTCCTGTATCAGTTTCCCTGTCTTGGAACTTTTGATTAAGAGAAGTCTGCACCTTGGCCAAGGCAGGTTTGTAATACCTGTCAGAGTAGAGCCGGGCAAGCTCTTCATAAAAAAGAAGTGTGAGATTTCGCGCACTCATCTGCAATCCTCCCGGTGAGTATGGCACCCTAATATGCAACACTGGAGAAATCTTTGGAGGCCATGCATTCAAGTATGTTCAACCAGTGAACATCTGCTATGTGCCAGGCATTGTCTAGATGCCTCAGATGCAGCCGTGAACGGACAAAGGTCTTTCTACTCCTCTTCAGTATTCCACTACCAGGACCTTTCTTTTGCTGCATCTTTTTCCTATTTTAATCATTCATTTGCCATCTGCTCTCTTTAGATTCTGGGTCCCTTCGCCACTTTTAAAAAAATTTCCTATTTCCTGTCCCTCCATTTACTCAGAATATAAATATATAAAATAAATATGTGAATTAAAATGTAATGAAATACAATTTAAGTTCATAGCCATTTACGAAGCCAACTTTTAGCAAAAAAAATTAATTTTCAATTTTTGTATAAAGTCTAATCTCCCTGATTTATTTCAGTTGGCTATTGTGTAAATGAAAATAATTACTATATAGTCAACCCCTACCCTTCTATAAGAGTGTTTTCTTCACCTAAGTTTTAATCATTAGACCTGTTTTTTGGTACCAACTGCAGGAGACAATTTCGAATGATGCACATTTTTGACAACACTCTGGCCGGACCTTCTCAAAATGCTCAGAGACTAGTTATAATTTTCTTAGGTCAAAGATTAATTTGGGAATTTTACCATTATTTGCTTTCACAGGGGCCCCTAAGAAGAACGTCGCCCCCATGTCAGCTAGAAGCAATCTTAGAGAACGACGTCCCCTCTCCCAACAGAGTTTGCCCTCAGGGTTAGGGACATCTCTTAATGGTTGGTTTGGGGTTGAGGGGATGGGGAGATGTTTTATGAAGTTAGGAGTATGTTAAAAAAAAAAAGGGGGGGATTAACTGGTTTGATGGGATGATTGGTATTTGTGACTTACTGTTTTTAGAAAATTATATTGGTACTGTTTTTTGTATATTGATATATTGAATATTGAATGTGAGTGTTCCTACCTCTATTTTTGTATAAGAGTATGCTTATATTGTATGGATACATCTATCATATCACAATGTACATTTCTACCTCTGATACTGTTTATGTAATAACATTGTTTACATTTGATATGTAATGACATTGTTTACAGGCGAAGATCATTGTCTTCATATTGCACAGTTGTTTATTCTCTTAGTTTTCAAATTAGATAGGTATTGAGAATTAAATGTTTGTCATATTTATTTTTAGGTTAATCAGGCCTTTTAGATACATAAGGATTATATTTAGTATAGATAGTATAATCTTCAGCCTCTTTGAAGAGCTATAGAAAATGGCCTTTAATCTAACCTAGAATTCTGTGCCTATGAGACACAATTACTCCTGGCAACTCCACTCTACTCCCGAGAGAACGTTGAGCACCAAAGACACTCCACTGGGAGCTTGTCTTCTTGGCAGAACTGGCCTTTGGGTTAAGAAAAGCCTATACCTCAACTACTGACTAAGATATGAAACAGGATTGTCTTATCTTGCCAAGACAGGGTAGGATAATTCTAAGAAAGTTCCTTGCATTTGATAATGGTATGTCAGTTATGTTAGGCCTTAGCCAAAGTTGGTTGACTCAACATTGCAAACGAGACTTTGGGTGATTGCCCAGGTAGTCAGTTGTCTCTGTCATTTGTTGCACATTCTGGATATCTCTCAATTTGTTAAGTAATATTTATTCCCTTCTCAGATCTTTGACGGAGTTGAATATTATTTAATTGTAGTTACTTTCTACATTATTTAGACTCCTTGAGATAGAATGTCTAGCAAAACTTTTGTTCTCAATATTGTTTGTTATATTTATCATTTGTTATTATTGTTTATAGTTTTATTTGGTTTAGTTCTGTCTTATTTAGACAAAAGGGGGAGATGTAGGGTTAAGCCAGCCCCTTTAGGGGGCGGGTTTGCCTCGGGCGAATGTTGACTGATAAATTGGGCTCGTGGAGCCTGCACGCTCCCTTTTTCCCGCCTCCTGTGAAATGGCTACAGACGGGAACCTCGGTTCTGTAAGTAGGGCCAAGCAGTGTTTAAATGAATACAATTTGTGTGTTGTTATTTTGGGGCATAAGCTAGCCAGGCGGCTGGGGTGCTGGGAATGCAGCCTTGCAGCTCCTATTACTACAGCCAACTTTACAACACACCACAAAACATGCAGAAAATAGCAGCATTAGACAAACATTTAAAAATAGATGTTCTCAAGATCGGCTCCCTTTCTATCCCACATTCTCTTTCTTTCTCTCCCTCCCTTGTTCTCTCTCATCTCCTCCCTCTAAGTCTGTCTCTGTTGACAGAGTCTCACACTGTAGCTCAGCCTGGACTCAAATTCCCAGTCACCCTCTGCTTTAGCCTCCTAAATGCTGGGATTACAGGTATATTACCCTTATACCAGACTTCTTGGAGGATTTTTAGAAAGTAGTAAATGATACTAGTTTAGAAATTCATATTGTATAAAAAGATTCTGTGTATAACACAGCCTCAGAAGGAATTGTCAATCCTAATTTATTTCATACTGTATTTGATTTTATTCCATTATATTATATTTTATTTTATTCCATTAATTTTTCTTTAAAATTTCTCCCTTAAGTTTAAAGTACTCACTTTCCTAAATATTCTCTGATGGCACTAGCTTAAGTAGACTTCTCCTCCTCCCCCATTCCATGTTGGAATGCACCGTATTTCAGATTTGCTGAAGCATTTCCCTGCTCTTTCTCTGCTCTACAATGTTGGCTAGTCTCCCAAACTTCCTCCTGCAATTGCTTAAATATTGAGGTCAGGTAGTATTGCTCACTGTGCTAGTAAGTCTTGGTG
This sequence comes from Microtus ochrogaster, assembly GCF_000317375.1. Lineage (NCBI taxonomy): Eukaryota > Metazoa > Chordata > Mammalia > Rodentia > Cricetidae > Microtus > Microtus ochrogaster. The sequence goes on from NC_022018.1 coordinate 6,220,372, forward strand.
TTGACTGGCATATAAGAATCACTTGGGAGGCTTTTAAAAACTGGCCCTAGCCTGCCCTTGGCCGGTTAAATTAGAACCAGTGGAATTGGAGTTGTTATCTTTATAAAGCATCTAGAAGATTCTAAGGAACAGTTACTTTAGGAAATCATATAATAGACAGCTCTGATGTATGTTTAAAATGGTAGTTCTCAAACTCAATATCCCCTGTCTCTACCTTCCAAGTGCTGGGATTACAGGTGTGTGCCACTATGTGTATAGTCACTTTTCTTAGCCATAAATTAAGAGACTGTGGAGTATACATGTAAAATTACTGTAAATGCACACATTAAATGTGCATTTTGTGTGTACACCACAGCAGTCAATGTACAGAACATTTTTATCACTTCCATATTTTGACCGTGTGCCTTTGCTGAAAATCCCCACCCACCATTTTCAAACAACCCACGATCTATTTCCTGTCACTATTGATAAGCTTGCCTTTTCTGGGATTTATTTAATAACTCCGGGGACTTGGGAGATGGCTCAGTAGATAAAAAGCTTGCTGTACCAAACGTGAGGACCCGAGTCTAAATCCTCACCACCCACACAAAAATCTCCTGTGCTGGGGAAGCAGCAACCAGAGGATCCCTGGGACTTGCTGGCCAGACAGCCTGACCTCCAGGTTCAGTGAGAGGCCTTGTCTGTGGAGACCATTGTGGTCTGTGGAAAAGCAACTGAGAAAGAAACTGGGCACAAACCTCTGGCCTCTACAAACAGATATAAGCATATATACATAAAACCTTCATATATAATAAATTTGTGTATCTGGATTCTTTCGGCAAGCCTAGCCATAGCCTTCTGCAGTATGCCCAAACCATCCTCCCATTAGGAGTAGAATCTATTTTCCAGCTCTTGAATCTAGGAATCTAAGTTGCTTTGGCCAGCAGAATACAATAGAAATGATGCTACACTGTATGATATATTTTATCCATGTGGAACACAGCTGTCATATAAAGATGAGCTGTGTCACAAAATGGGGAGGGGCATGAGTGCATAGGGTTAGTGCTCAGGGGCAGGGGAGGAGGAAAAGAAACAAAGGAGACTAAAGATACCTTCCTCAACAGCATTAAAGTCCCTAGGCATGTAGATGAAGCCATTTCAGTCCTGCAGTCCTGAGGTACCTTGGTCAATGAACGCGTGGGTCAGAAAAGAGCCAGCCTCGCTGTTCCGTTGTCTAAATTGCTAGCCCCAAGACCTGTGAGCAAATGAAGTGCTTTTGATTTAATACCGAATCTTGATATGGCTGGTAAAAAGCAGGAGTTGGCTATGGCCATGAGTTTTCTGCCTCATTTTCCTTTAAGAAGAAACAGGGCTTCTTTCTGACCATAAGAATAAACTGGGCATGATGGTGCATACTTTTAATCCCAGCACTCAGGCAGAGGTAGTCTAGTTTACAGACAGCCAAGGCTGTTACCCAGAGAAGCCCTGTTATACCTTGTCATTCATCTATTATCTATCTATCTATCTATCTATCTATCTATCTATCTATCTATCTATCTATCTATCTATCGATTATCTATCATCTATCTATTACCTATCATCTATCTATCTATTATCTATCTATCATCTATCTATTTATCTATTATCTATCATCTATCTATCTATCTATCATCTATCTATCTATCATCTATCTATCTCATAGATACAGATAGCTTGCCTAAAGTCTTTCCCATGTCTCTACTTCTTTTCCATACTGTTTTTCCTACAGATACCATAACTTCATCTAAGCTCTAATTTCACAACTGTTTCCTCAGCTTGAAAATTATGGTATCCTTTTTATATTCTATTTTATGGGCTTTAAAAAATATATCAAATCCTTTTCCTTTCCACAGTGTTCTGGCATTTGGATTACAGCATGATATAAAGAAAAGAATGGTGAGTTTGGGAGCCAGCAGCGCTCACTTCATGTGTAATGAGCTGTATGGTTCTGGGAAAGTTTGACATCTTCCTGCCCTGATTTTCTCCATATAAAACAGAAGTATTTCCTGGGCTGATAGAGCCTAGAGTGCAGAAACAGATGGGAAGCTATGCAAAAGTAAGAGGACTCTTTGTTTTTAGAGCTGACGGATCCTCTGCAAAGATACTTGTCTGCCTTCCATGTGTGTCGGGTTCTCCATCATAGGCCTGAGGATGAATATACGGAAGTCAAAAGAAGCACTAGCTATGACCTTTTGTTTGGAGGGACAGTGTGTGTGTGTGTGTGTGTGTGTGTGTGTGTGTGTGTGTGTGTGTGTGTGTGT
>NC_022018.1:6222750-6234000 GCF_000317375.1 Microtus ochrogaster
TGTGTGTGTGTGATTTTGCTATTTTTTCACATAGTGTTTGGTAGTGGTCTAGTACGAGACTCATTATGATCTGGGAAAATGGCGGAAACTCTCATGGAAGGGTGAGCTGAGGTATTATGAAAAAGATGCACTGGTTTTTGGAGGCTTACAACTTTTTAGAAGCTGCCACCACTTGGGAATGCTTTAACAGTGATTTTAAACTTTATCACCAAACACATTGATTATAATTCTGTTTGTATTTCCTTGACTGTTTTCCAAGTTTCTGTTTCATTTTTGTTTCCATAGCAACCTGCAGAGATAGACAGGTAGTAGATATTAAGTAAAAGTTGAATGAATGAAAGGAGATAAAGGCCAAGGTAAACACTTAAACATCTTACATGTGGCCCAGGCTCCCAACTCCCAGCTCCCAGAAGACAGAATATAGAAGATGTCAAATGCCACCTTAGGATACAGACATCAAATCCAAAGGGGAGAAGCCTGAAAAACAACATGAAAACACCAGAACCCAATGATCTTACAACAGAAGGAGTTGAACACCCTAACACAGAAGAAGTGGAAAAAATTGACTTTATGAAAGCAATAGAGTCCCTTAAACAACATGTAAAAAACATGTAGAAATGGATGAGAAGTATAACAAAAAGTTTGAAGAAATGAGTAAATGCGTAAATGATACCCTGGGAAACCAAGAAAAAACGATCAAACAGGTAATGGAAACAGTCCAAGAATTGAAAACTGAAATGGAAGCAAGGAAGAAAACACAACTTTTAGGACAAGCAACTAAATTGCTTGTAAAAACTAACTGTAAGTGGTACAAAGAGCTTGAAGAAGGTTCTAGGACAAAAGAGATGCAGGAGACACAGCAATCGGTTGAATAGTGTGTGCTTTATTGGATCCTGCTTTTTATGTCCATGTTATTTTATGTGATTGGCGTTTTGTTTACATGTATGTCTATGTACCATGTGTATGCCTGGAGCTGGCAGAGGTCAGAAGAGTGTCTCAGATCCCTTGAAACTGGGGTCACAGAGGGTTGTGTGAACCTAACCTGGATCCTCTTCAAGAGCAGTAAGTGCTCCTAACTGCTGAAGCATCTATCTCTTCAGTGCCAGGATCGTGATTTTGTTTTTAAATTATATCATGAGACATTTAGAAATACAAACATTGCCAATTTGTGGCACATCTTATCAGATATTTTAGGTGTGGTAATGTTTACAAGTAAAATGATCTAATGTCTAGAATTTGCCTTGAAGTGATCCGGGAAGGTGGACTTGGGAAAGAAAATGATGGCTGGATAGGGACCAAGGCTGGGGGCTGCTGCAGCTGAGTGCGTACATGTAAGGCATCGCCTCAGTGTGAATGCTCACATGTGCTTCGAGCTGCTCATTGTAGGGCTGCAAACAGAGAAGCCTGGGGACTCCTTTTCCGGCACAGGATCTGTTTTAATAGCACAACTAAAACCATGACTTCTCACCTCAGTGTGAAAATGTTTCAGTTTTACTTATGGATGTGTGATTCCTTAGGCATTTGTGCTGAAGCTGGCAAGCCAACCAGGGACATGTCTTTTTCAAAGCAGCCTGTCCTCCGAGGAGCTGTAATGTTTTAATGATATCTGTTGTAGGCAGTCTTTCCAGGCGAGACAAACTGGAAAAATGGTCTCCAGGCACAATCACCAACATTAGCAATAATGGTGAGGCTTGTTCACTTCTACAAAGTCCAAAGTCCTATGCGTTACGCCGAGTGTCCTCGGGTGCTTATCACTACAGTTAAACAAGGCGTGGTAACGGAACGTGGACAGCACTCAGAAAAATCAGTTTGCATAGCATTGCTTACTTAGAATATTTGACTTCCCATATCTTCAGCCTCACATTTGTCTCCAAGTTTTTAATTGACAACTATTTCCCCAAACCCAAAGATTATGTGTAAAAAAAAAAAAACAAAAAACAAAACTTTTTCTTCATCCGACTTGCACTCAGGATTCTAAGGGCTTTCTGCTCTTCCTTTTTGTGCCAAGCCCTGAGGTTGTGGACTCTGGATGGCTGGCATTAAGTTTATACTTTAAATTACTAAAGCAGTGTTTTTATGTCAAAGTTTAGTTTGTGAGTTATTTGAAAAGTATTTCTCACCTTCAGCCAGCTGCTTTGCCAGCTAACGTGTTGGTACTTTTAAGGTATTCCTTCGCTCAATCTTCCTGATGTCAGCCAATAAGGGTGTGGCTATTCTCTGCTTTGACAGTGAGGAAAGCGGGCAGTCAAGGGTTGGCTATCTTGATTTACCATTTTCTCCTGGTTTCTGTGTGTGTGTGTTCATGGGTGGACAGATACAAATGTGTGCAGGTGGCGGGCAGAACTCAACTTCAGGTGGGTGCCATTCCGTAGGCACTAGCCACCTTGTCTTCCTTCTTGAAGTAGGGCCACTCACTGGACTGGCTTTTGGCGGATACAGCCTGACTAGATGTCTAGAGATCCCCAGGGATCTGCCTGTTTGCATAACCCTCTCTATGCCTCGCACAGCTGGTATCACAGGGCTGCACCACCACGCTCCCTTTTTTCTTTCCCATTGGTTCTGGGCAGCAAACTCAGTCCCCAGGCTTGCAAGGCAAGGCAACATTTCACTGACTGAGCCATCTCGCTAGCCATTATCCTCCATTATTAATCATTTTCTCCTTGACATTGTAAGCCCCTTAAGAGAGGTCTTTCGTTCGCCTCTGGGGCTCCTTAACCCTCGTAGATTTATATAAACACGTGTTGCTCTCCGCAAACCTTTCAAGCACTGATGTCATACAGCTTGTTTAACCTCCCTAAGCCGTGCTGTATGCCAGCATTTTCCAGTTTCGTTTTGGGGACTAAGTGTGATTATCTAATAATCATTTAAGAAAAATGTTTGAGAACACATCTGGAGGCAGGAAACTACATTTAGAAGGTGAAAAGGGTGTGATACCAAACACTGTAAGCAGAGTGAGAGAATTAAGATTTAAGTTTACAAAGCAGTCAGGCTGATGAAGTTTTCATTTCCCTGTATGGGCAATACAGTGCATGGGAAACGCAACAAACCATGGAGAAAATAGCAGAACACTGTAACCAAGTCATCACAAGGGATGGTTGTAGAAGACAGGCTTTTCAGATATAAAAATGCAGCCAGATCACTTCCTGGTCCCCCTGCTCCCCAGCCTATGGGTAACTGCTTGACTTTCCACTGCCATAGAGGAGTGTTTTACTGGTGTGTGTGTGTGTGCGCGCGTGTGCACGCTATTATCCATATTGAGAGTGGTAAGGTTCCAGTCAAGCTGTCATATAATTTGACAAGCACAGCATTAATAATAGCTTATGGTGACTTCTGGAACACTGCGGTTCCTGTGAACTCCACGGGCTTGCAAGGTGTTGTCCTCCTGACAGGATTCCAGTGTGGGATCTGCCAAGCACAAACATGTTGCTGGGTCCGTGAGCCATAGTCTCACCGAGAGTGTGCCATGCTGCACAGCAACTGTCCTAGCACTCAAGAGGCTGGCCAGGGTAGTGGGCTCCTAGGGCACCTGGACTACATAGCTACTTTCTAGTTAAGAAGGAAAAGATTTAAAAATTGCAAATCACCTCGAAATTATTTTTTTACTAGTAGAAGTGAACTAAATCTGGAATCTTAAAGCATATATAATTTACAAATGCAAACATACACCTATGTGTTCTTACCAATGATGAATATAAATTTTTTTCTATAGGTTTTCTTTAAAAGACACCTACCTGCTGACATTTTGTAAGAAGTGCTTGTTAAGGCTTGTTAAGGATCCTTGGAGTTTGATTTCACCTTTTTTTTTTTTTTTAAATAGCATGCCTTTCTTCCTAAAACAAACCTGTTCTCTACTTTGTTAAGGAAGAGTAAAGTTAATTTCTGAAGGCCGATTGGCTGTTCATTAATGTATCCATTTGTTAATAAAAACGGGTGTCTTGATTGAGGCTGCTATTACAGAATGCCGTGTTAGATGTCCTGTAAATAATATAAATTTACCTCTCATGGTTCTGGAGTCTGCAAGTCCAAGGTTAGGATGTTGGCATTGGGTTCTGGCTAGCATCCAGACTTACAGAAGCAGAGCGCATTCTCTCTTACCTGTCGTGAGGTCACTAATCTCATTCCTGAGGGCTCCACCTTTGACATCTAACTATTTTCTCTTAAAAATCATTACCTTGAGGGGTCAGTCTTTCAATAAATTTTTGGGTATAGTCCATTAACAGTGAAAAAACAAAATATTCCTGGCAGCACAGAAAAATTACTCAGAACTTCTTAAACGCACAAAAGAGCAGATCTGAAGGGTTTCCTGTCACTTGGGGTCTATTTAGAGATTCATCCCTTGTGAGGGGTATCAAAGCTGCCTAAAGAGAGCTCTGACTGTAATGTAGCAGAAACACGGCTGTAACTCAGCCATGCTCTAATCCAGGCAGACAGTACTGTTGCATGCTGTGAAGTGTTGAGGGAATGACGGCCAGATGCTATGGTAACTTTAGAAACTATAGATACCACCTGAGTTTAACCTACGAAAAGTTCCCATTCTCCTTCATCAAGTTAGTAGTGAGCCAGTTTTTAACAGCTGATTTTCCCTCCCGCTTCCTTTCTACATTTTGGATATTTTGTGAGTGAGAACTCTACTTAAATTTCAGTCTCAAGCCACCATTTCAGAAGGGACCCTTATTTAGTAGAATGTCTTCAGACACGGCTATCACGTGCTCTTCCTCTCAGGGCTCTCATTAGCAGGCATGGCACTAATAGCAACAGATGATATGTATATAATATTTTTTAGATATTAAGAACTCTCTAGGTTTATCTATGTGTTCAATCTTTTAATCCTTTCCACAACTCCTCAAGTCAAGTACTAAACTGTCACCCTCATCTTATTATGGAGGGAAGTGAAGGAGAGCGCTGAGAGCGTTTGTCTGAGACTGTGTAGCCAGTAGAAGAAAAGGCGAACATTCTGGGCAGCGATTCTCCACTTTGCTCCCTTTGAATTAAATTCCCTTTCAACTCTGGTGCCCAGGCTTCACCAATAGTGCCTCTGACCCCTATATCCATTCCAGATTCTAATTTTTCAGAAACTTTTTTTTTGACAAATTATCATTATGTAGTTCAGGCTAGTCTCAATTTCATGATTCTCTTGTCTCTGCCTCGGTGTATGCTACCATTGCCACACCAAAAATGTCATTAATGCCTCTTGGGTGAGTAGAGTGAGCGGCCAGGATCAGGACCATTGTTCTGGAGTGTGACATCTTAGCTTTTATGCTTACAGGCACTAATGCCACACCTGGGTTCCTCTGGCTTCTTTGGCTTCTCCCCTTGGGAGCAAACTATAAAGGAACAAGCAACAAAAGGAGAATTCTTGGGAATAATATAATAACAGCTGGATGGACAGTGAGCTGTCCACAGGCTCTTGGACAACTGGCTGTTTCTCCCTCTGCTAAATGAAGACTTTAAAGTAAATGTTCTTCTGGTCCTTTCTAGTCATGTGAATCTCTGGAATCACCTCTATCAAATTCTTGATAATCCATGAGTGGATGACCCATCACAAGCATTTAATTTGGGAGCCGCTTTCCTTTGGCCAACCCTCTTACCAACTGGTGTGTGCCTAAGGAATGCAGATGAGTTTTATTTTTGTTCTAGGTGGAACGTGAGAGGAAGAAACTGTGTGTATGCATACACAGATCATTCAAAAGGGAAGCTAACTGATTTGGAGGGATTATCAGCTGTTTTGGATTCCCCACATCACTGCCCCACCAATAGCTGTGGTAATTGAAAGCTGCCTGCGTTCTGATTGCTGACAGCTGAAGGATTCGTGTTGCCAAGGAACCTCTGGCCATGTGCCAAGTAACGACCTGATTAATTATCCCTCCCTTTGTGCTGTTCCTGCTCTGCCATCTCCCTCCTTAGAGCGGTGTCCAGCTCCAGGATCTCAGAATAGAACAGTAAGTCCCCTAAATGAACAATCCCTGTGTCCCGTGGCAGAAAACATGTCAGAAAGACTTTCTCGGCCTCGCCAGTCACTCTGCTCCATGACCTACTTGTTGAAAAACAATCATGAATTCAAAGTGGGTCTGTCTGGTCACACTGTGTTTCCACATGGAGGAGTCCAGTAAAATGTTCTTTTTTCCCTCTATTGATGCATTTAGAGGATGCTCAAAATATTATTCCAGAGGCTCCTGGTGACTTGGGGCTGACTGACTTAAAGTAATAACTGTGCTTGGAATTTTAGCTTGGAATCTAGAACACTGACAACCTTCTGAAATCCAATTACCAAATGATCAGATTATACAAGGGTATTAAACAGTCACTGAACTGGCAGTACCAGTCTCTTAGGACTTAGAGGGGAGTGACATAGATACTGTGGGTGTGCTCATCCAGACCTCACAGCTTTGGAAGGAAGGACACACACCACAGGGAATAAACAACACAGGTCCAGGAGTCTCTCTGGCCTTGGCAGATTGTGGGTTCTTGTAGTCCTCTCTGTACAGAGCTCAGTTAGCAGTTCCTATGGGGTCTCTGTGTCAGGGCATCCTGGCTTTAATACAGGTGCCCACCACAACCAACACTATAACTGTCCATAGGGTTTTCCAGTGTTACCCCTCCAAAGGTCCCTCTGGAAATAGGCTCCAGAAAGAAGGCTGGATTGTTTCACAGTGGCTCCTTTTTATCCATCCATCCATCCATCCATCCATCCATCCATCCATCCATCCATCCATCATCCATCCATCATCCATCCAGCCAGCCAGCAATGTCAACCATAACACAGGCTGCTGCTCCACCTAGGGCCTGGCTTTTACTCAGGGGTAACTGATGGGGGAGAGTTATTTCATTGGTTAAATAAAGAGATTGCCTTGGCCCTTTAATAGGACATAAAATTAGGTAGGCGGAGTAAACAGAACAGAATGCTGGGAGAAAGAAGCTGAGTCAAGGAGTCGCCATGATTCTCTTACCGGACACAGATGCAGGTTAAGATCTTCCCTGGTAAGACACCTCGTGGTGTTACAGGGATATTAGAAATGGGTTAGATCGATATGTAAGAGCTAGCCAATAAGAGGCTGGAACTAATGGGCCAGGCAGTGTTTAAAAGAATACAGTTTCCATGTAATTATTTCGGGTATAAAGCTAGCGGTGCGGGCGGCTGGATGGCGGGACACAGCCCCGCTGCTCCTATTTCAACAGGTAACAGCTATTTCCCTGGGAAGCAGATGGATTTTACGCAAATTTCAAACAAATCTTTTAAGAGTAGGGTCCTATCCTGGAGGCAGCTGGAGGGAGCAAAATCCCCCCTTAGAAGCCTGCCTTTGAAGTGGAGCCTGACAGCAATCTCTCTTTTCATGAATACACTTGTAAATTGATTTGGGGGTTCATCCTAATGGACTGGAAAACATGCTTTTCCTGCTTGAAGCTGCTCAGTGAAGTCACTGTTTTAAAACCACTAGATCTCTGCCCTGAGCCACTCTCCAGGGGCATATTACACTTTCCTGTGGTCAATAAAAAGAACATGGCTGTGTTATTAGAATGGGAAGATCTGAGATACAAGGACAGTGGCCTGCATGGAGATTTGTGCCTGAACCACATAAACGGGATGGTGGCGTCTAAATCACATAGGTACTTGGTCACTCTCAGTACACGTCTCTAAAGATTATTGGCTTCTCTTAATGCCTTCCTTCCAAAGAACAATTTATTTAGCCCTTAGAAAACACATTGATTTTTAAATAATAAGATAGCTTTACAGAACTCCTGCTGTGTCTATAATTGTTCTGCTGGTCTCCATAGGCCACAGATTTACTAGGGTATAAAATACCAATTGATATTTTGGTTTTTTTTTAAATCTGTTCACTAAATTACTTTGTAACTTTATTTGTTGCCTTAAGAATATTTGTTGGGAAATATGATGACATTATATTTCACAAGTCTCTGGAAGGACATAAACTAGAAATAGAAGATAGAGGCTTTTCATCCATTTTCAGGTTGTCAGGAAACCCGTATTGTCACATAAAGCTGGGGTGACAGCTAGACACATGTCCCAGAACAAACTTACTTTTACATAGGAGAGGGAAATGTTTATACAAAATGACCCCAGTCTAATTTGTTATAATAAAAGCTGCAGAAAAAACCCCAACTATCTGATTATCAGGAAGTGGTCGAGTGACACTCCCCTGCAGTGAAAACGACTCTCATGAGGAGCAGAAGATGTCAGGGATGCGTGGTCAGCAGATCGGTGAGCTATGACGCGAACGTCAATTACAACAGCAGTATAAAGCTGGAAAGAAATCTTACGCATAGAGCTGGGATGTAATTCAATGACAGCGCTTCCTCCAGCACGTGCAAGGTCCTGGGTTTGAGCCCCAGCACTAACAAAATGTAAGGAGGGAGAGGGGAAAGAGGGAGAAAAGAGAGTGGGGAGTAGGGGGAGAGGGGGAAGGAATTAACACTGTCTAGCAGCAACCTGGATTCCTCCTTTGGTCGCTGTTCAGTATCTTAAGACAGAACCCTGCAGGATGAAGCAGTTTCAGATGGAACCCAGCCCCCCTCTGCTCATGCACGACTGCGGTCCCACGGCTGCTGCGGTCCCACGGCTGCGGTCCCACGGCTGCGGTCAGAGCAGCCTACTTGCCGCTGCATCCTGCCCTTCACCTTTGCACATGCTCTCTCTTGCCAGGATAATCCTTCTGGTTTTTCTTCTGTGTGCACCTCCCAGGTGTCCCTGGCAGATGTTTTTCTGCCCCACATTGTTCTCATTTGAGGTCTTATGTTGTTACTAAAGGAGGATCCGCCTTTAATTTTTCCTAATTTTTCATTCCACTCATCTGTTGTAGACTCCACATACTCAGCAATATAGACGTTCCTAAGAGACATGATTATTTGATCATGTTTCTGTCATGTAATATGTGAACAATTGGAGCTGCTGCTCCTGGGATTCTTCATTACAGCTCCCGGGGAATCTCCAAATCAGTGTTCCCACCAAGAGAGGAATGCCGTTGTTTGGCCAGTGTCAACTCGTGTTGTATGACAAACTAATGATTGTGTCTTTTAAAGGAGAGTTGTCAGGCCCCGTTAGCAGGAAAGCCAAAAACCCGTAAGAGAAAAACCTTGGAAGGTTTGAAACTGCCTCCTGAGCCTGTGTTAGGATCACTGCCCAGTCTCCCCAGGCTCAGCCCAGCTTTGGCACTCAGTATCTATCCCCAGAGTGGGCCCCAACTCATACTAAACACACACATCCAAGAAGGCAGAATGAGACACAGAACAAGTGCCTATTAGGCCCTCAAGAGAGAACACAATGGAAGTAAAAGCTGCTGTACTGTGCTTCTGTGACCTGAAACACGAGAGCCAGACAAGGTTCATGACAGAAACAACAGAGGGTCTCTCAGTGTTATTTCTGACAATACAAAATCAATTTAACATATTCAAAAGTAGCCAACCCACCCATATTATTTGATATTACTAAGGAGAGCTAAAATAGAATCTTAATGTGGTTTATGGGCATGTTCAAATAATGGAGCTTTATTATTTCTAATAATGCTTGATATAATAACTGTACTGGATCATTGAAATTGCCAGGTCTTGTGATACAAATATATTAGATTCATAATTAAAATGCTATTATCTACTAGTACTACCACAGCGTTTTTCAAAGGTAGATGCTTAAAGAATTCCTTTCCATTTCTAAGGATCAGTGAGCTCCAACTGAGGGTGGTTCCTCCCCTGGATGCTTTATTCATGAGTATGACCAGTCCAGGAGAGGGTAAGACAGTATGAGGACTAGGGTCCCTCAGAGACTAAAATTTACCCAGTGTTGCGCTTACTTTCTAGATGACCACTCTTTCTGTGGGTTTAAAGTGCCGTTAATTCCTACTGCTTATCAAACAATAATGAGCATAAAAAAATTAAAAAAACATAAGAAAACATAAAAAGACCCAATCAGGATGTATCTCAGAGACAGATGCTTTACCTAGCATGTTCAGTGTCGTGAGTTTGAATCCCAGAACTGGGAAAATATGTGTATATAATTGAGGGGTTTGTTTACATGCCCCTAGTACTGTGGTGTTTGAATAAGAATGGCCCCTAAGCTCATAGATTTGAATGCTTGGTCATTAGGGAGTGCCACTACTTGACAGGAGGTGTGGCATTATTGGAGGAAATGCATCACTGCAGGTGGACTTTAGGGCTTCAAATGCTCAAGCCAGGACCAATGTCTTTCTCTGTTCTAACTTTCTGACAATCTGGATATAGAAACTTCAACTTCTCCAGCACCATGTCTGTCTGTGTGCCACCATGCTTCCTACCATGATGATAATGAACTAAATCTTTGAAACTGTAAGCCAGTCCCAATTAAATGTTTTCCTTTATAAGAATTGCTGTAATCATGGTGCCTCTTCACAGCAACTGAACATGGACTAAGATAAGTACCGTCAGGGTTTTGGTTCCATCTCTAGTACAGCACATAGTTCCAAGTGTAACAGAGTATGTTCCCTGTTTCAGGGAGGAGAGAGGCCTGGGTAGGATTTCCATTTGTTTGCTGTAACTCATCAAGCACAAGAAAGCTGAACTTATTGATGTAATTAGGCTGGTAGATATGGGCTAGAAGAGGAGCAGAGAAGAACCTATGACCATTCTTCTCAGCGATGCTGTTTTCTGCCAACATAGGAATAACACACACCTCCTCCCCAAAGATTCTGGGGATGCTTCTTTTAGAAAGTACATTTCAACAGGAAATGCCCCCTGCAGAATGTCTGCAGCCTCACAGGAACCAGATGTTGGGGCTTCAGGCAAAGCAGGCACTGGATTTATTTGAAGGTGCATCCTAATTTTACATGCTCAAGTTCCCCTTTAGTCTGATAATTATGAACACACACATTAGTAAAGGAATTGATGAGAGCAGTGGCAACTACCAAGAACTATTATCTTCAATTCCCATCATGGAAAAAGCCATAATTAATTAGCTTTCCACTCAGAACATCTGACCAGCAGGAGGGACTGTCCAGCCCCAAGTGTTGACATATTTCTAGCAAAGTGCAGAAGTTTGCAGTATTTCAGACCTCATAGCCCTTAGGGCAGACCCCCCCTACAGACACTGATACAGACCCCCTTACAGACACTGATACAGACCCCCCTACAGACACTGATACAGACCCCCTTACAGACACTGATACAGACCCACATACAGACATTGATACAGACCCACCTACAAACACTGATACAGACCCACCTACAGACACTGATACAGACCCACCTACAGACATTGATACAGAC
>NC_022018.1:6234210-6248440 GCF_000317375.1 Microtus ochrogaster
TACAGACACTGATACAGACCCACATACAGACACTGATACAGACCTCCCTACAAATGTTTAGACTTTTTACATTTGTTTATTTAATTCATTGTGTGTGTGTAAGGTGGGTGTTCATGTACCATTGTACATGTGTGCAGAGGACAGTTTGCTGGAGTCAGATTTCTTCTTCTGCCATGTGGGTTCAGAGGATAAAACTCAGGTCAGGCTTACCCACATGTACCTTTTATCTTCTGAGACATCTTACCAGCCCTTGTTCGGACTTCTTTTCCTATCAGGTAATCTCATGGCAAGGTTCTTCCATCAGGCAGCACAGAATCAGTAGGAGGGTGACTGAAGTGAGCTGGCACTGAGCTGGGATTCAAGTCCTCTGAGCCTAGGATTTGCACACTCTCTGTAACTGGTGGGGGGCCATAAGGTAGGAGTCACACCCATGAACAGATTTGGGTCTCAGGGTGGAGGAGTTGTTTAGGGGGTGGAATGGGAACAAATTATTAGGCAAACTAGGAGTTCCTGGGGACACTAAAGTCAAAACAGGACATAATCGAGCACAACCAAAAACGAGACCCAGAACAATACATATTCAAACATTTCCCCAAATGGTTAATGTGGTAAGAAAGAGAAACACAAGAAATAGACAGCCGTGTTCCTTTCAGGCCACAGGGGGACAGGTTATTTAAAGAAGGGGAAGGCCACATAAAAGGGGAAATCAGAGTTACCAACCATGGACTATTGTCAGAAGTCAGGTTAGGTGCTTTTTAAGGTTGAGTACCCCACATTGTTCTCTAGTCTTGTCCCCAAAACTTAGCACTAAATTCCAGCATGACGTGGCCCATAGCAGAAACAACATTAACCGAAACAGCACTATGACTCCAAGAGGGCCAGTGAAGGTTAGCTGAGGACAAGACAGGAGCTGTGATAAACAGTTTGGTCCTGCAGACATTTCTGTCACAGAGGTTACTTTATTATGAGCACCCATTGTATAGCTGGAAAAACTGAGACTCTGTGATTAGTCCTGAGGCACAGATAGAGAAAAAGAGTATCTGGAACTCAGATACCAAGTCTGTCTGACTTCAGAGCCTTTGGCTACAGTATTTAGAGTCAGCAGCTTTTCATTAAATAGGAAGGGCTAAAACCAAGGACCATTCCAACAGAGTGTCCTGGGTGTGAGATTTGAAGCAAGCAATGTCAGTGGCCAAAGACTCTGGGATGCCAGGGGTAGGGGTTTCCAGCTCATGCTGAGGGAGCAAGATGAAAGGTGTGACCACTAACCGGTAATATTTTTACTCCTATGTGTGGGCTTGGTGGGGCTCATTTCTTTTCCACATAGACACAAGTATTCTCAGACTGGGGTTCAAACATTTTTTATGAAAATCTCTCATCTGCATCTTCCTATGAGATTTTACAAAGTGTTGTTGGGATTTTGTCGTTTATTTGTTTATTTACTGTTTTTTGCATTGGAATTTTGACTTTTAATCATTTTTAAATCATGGTAAATATTACCAAGAAATAGACTGTTTCACAGATTTCTTGAACTTCTAGTCACCTCTCCATGACCCATCTTTGCTATGCTTTTAGGAAAAGAGAAAGATGTTCCTCTGTGTGTGTGTGTGTGTGTGTGTGTGTGTGTGTGTGTGTGTTGTGTAGTTAGTAATGAACCCAGGGTATTACACTTGCTAAGCAAGCACTCCACCATTGAGCCACACCCCTAACTAAATCACTGTTTTTTAATTTTAGTTTTTCTTGGTACTTGGAATTGAACCTAGGGCCTCATGGGTTCTAAGCAGGTGTTTTACTACTGAGTTGCATCCTCCTTTTTTTGTATTCTCTATTTTGAGACAGACAGGGTCTTACTAAGTTGCTCTGGCTGAACTGATGTCACTCTGTAGCCTAAGACAGGAATGAGCCACTAGCCATCCCTAGTTGGGTTTCTAGTGTTCACTGGGTAGGTCACACTCAAGGTTCATTTGTTCCTTTGCTTAATGCTGGCCTAGCTCTCTAGGCTTGAGCAGGGTCATTTGCCTGCACAGACGTCAAGGATATTGCTTCACACTCTGATGTGGCCTTTACATTTTTATTTATTATCATCTGGGTGGATGGCACAATGTCATGTGGGGAGCAGAGGACGACGTGGTTGAATCTGGTTCTTCCCCCCTGAAGGAAATCAAACTCAGTTCCAGGGACTGAACTCAGGTGGTGAGCTAGAGCCGTCTCACTGGCTCAGGTGTTCCTTTTTAGACCAACAAAGTAACTAGACACACACCACGGGCTAGAAAGGAAGATCTGAACATGCTCTCACTTTTGTAGAACTTACCATAGCTCCCATTGGCAGCTGGAATCAAAGGAGCTTCCACCCATGCTCTTATTCTTCATGTTCACACGGGTTTTCATATGTGCTCTTGCCTCAGCCCCAGTGTGCTTAGTGGCCTCTGTTTTTTGGAAAGCTTAGGAAGGGAAATGCATGTCACCTTCCAGAGCCAGCACACTGTTATGGGTGCCAGAGAAGACATGTTCCACCAATTGCTATTCCATTCAGCCTGACAAGTCTCAAACATCCTGAAAAACAAAAGCAAGACTTTACATTACTATTTTCAAGCGTTATATTAAAAAAAAAATCATTAAATAAGGGCTGTTTCCACTTGTCAACATTTCTATTTAAAGTCAAAAGCATAGAACAGAAGTGACCACATGACAAGTCTGTTTATAGCCTTGGAAAGATACTAAAGTCCATGGCAGCTGACTTTCTGCCATACCAGAAGTGTTTGGAAGCCCTGATGCCAGGCAGGATGCTGGAGTTTCTTGTAGCCAACACTTCGTGTCAGAAAAACATAAAACCAAACCCCACATTTGGTTGCAATCAAAATAAACATTTAATTATTCCCACAGGACCCTGGGAAGTGGCTCTCTGGGCTGAGCTGTGTAGGTATCTTTTACCAACAGGTCACTGGTACTTTCCATCAGAATGAATTGAATTTGATTGGGTGGAGAGAGGTTGAAAGAGACAGCTCAGAGAGCAGTGTAGAAGGCTTGTGATGGAGGTAGAGTCCGTGTTCTAGGGTACTTGTTAGGTGCTCACTTAATGTCCAGAAACTGAAAAATTGGGGAATTATTGGGAATTCAAATAGCCAGTCTTCATGGGGCTCTTGGAAGCCAAATCCTGGGCTGGCTGGTGACACTCTCTAAAAAGAAGGCTAACCAAAGGGGAGAGGACCAGGTGGCAGAGCAAGAACTGAAGCAGCCCTGTAAAGTGCCCTTGTCCACAGGTGCTTCAGTCACCTCTGCATCCCTTGGTGCGTGTCCGCGGTCTCATCCTGCTTTCCAAATCTGCAGGGAAGGGCTGGAGAGATGGTTCAGAGCTTAAGAGCACTAGCTGCTCTTCCAGAGGTTCTGAGTTCAGTTCCCAGCACCTGTATGGTGGCTTATAGCCATCTATAGATAGATTTGGTGTTCTTTTCCAGCATATAAGCAAACATGGCAGAACATGCTAGACATAAAAATAAATGAATGAATGAATCTTGAGGGAAGAGTTTTGTTTTGTTTTGGAGAATGAACACACAGAGGTGAGATAACAATCCTAGGATAATCCAGCAACCAGATCAAGGAGTGGGGACCACAGCCAAGCCAGCTGTGGAACAGGAATGGCCTGGTGTTCGGTGGCGTTAAACTCTTAGGTCATTTGCAGAGACCTTCATTTGTCACATAAGTCACCGTATGGAATGATTTAGCCAAAATCTCTCTGAAGGCAGGGGATGGACTTAATGATGCCCAGAGATCTCTCAGCCACATGATGCTTTTCTTGTGTCTCTACAATTGCTGGTGGGCCTCTATGGGAACATAGTCCATGGGTAGGAAATGGGGCTCGGGCCAGGTTCCCCGCCACTGATCAGTCGCACATGTTGGGAAGTGAGGTAAAGGAAAGAAACAGATGTTTGCTGAGGGCCTGTCATCCTGAGAAAAGGGTCTTGTTGCCTATCTACCAACCTACCTGGGCCCTGAGGTCCAGCAAACAGCAAGGACTCAGCATCAAGGAGATTTCTTCCAGGTGTTTGTCTCTAAGGATCCTCTGGGCTTGTCTACACCTCTGTACTTTATGGCAAGCAAGGGAAGGAGGCTCTCCTAGAAAGGGGAGTGCCCAGCAGGCTTCTTTGGGTTAAATCTCTCTCTCATATACGGATCATCTTCATCATAACACACCGCCGCCATTTTGACTCCACAACCATTTAGTGTAGTGATGAGTTGCCATAGCAACATGATTCTGTCCCAGGTTGACAGATATTCATGCCTGCCTGCTCTGATAAGAAAATTGGGCATTCACACTCCACAGAGGAGACATACAAACACGGCTACAGAGTTTGAGTTTATTATTGTCGTCTTTTGACTTTTTAATACAAGTTCAAGCATGTGCAAAGGTAGACGGCACAGTGGAATGAGTCTTCATCCACCTGTAGCCTAGCACCGTAGCTTAGCATGAAGGCTTTTATATAGGCTTCCTTCTCCACTTCCCACTCACAGCCCCGTCTGCATCATATCATTGCCTACTATTATTATGGTGATGCTAGAGACTGAACTCAGGGCTTTGGGCACGCTGCCTCTGAGCTGCAGCAATGCACTGTCTTATTTATTTTTGTTTGTGTTGTGGTGATAGGAACTGAACCCAGGGCCTTGTGCCTGCTAGACAAGTACTCTACCACAGAACCATATCCCACCTCGACTACATTATTTTAAATTGATTCTGGGTAGCATATTTTTTCACCCTTCAATGTAAATTTCTAAAAGGTCAGACTTCTATTAAATGATTTACATGAAACATCTATGAAAGATTAAAAGAAAAATTCTACAACACCAATTTTATCTTCCCACATAAATTAAACTGCATCTATTTATTTTTATTAATGTTCTGACTTCAAATACTTTATATTTTGGCCTAATATTCATGAATATGATAATAGCATTTAAGTTTACAAAACTTATTTAATTCTTACAACAGCCCTAATATAATTTTCTAGATAAGGACGAAGAGACTTGGCTATGTTAATGACATCAAATGCTTAGAGTGCATAAATGTATTTGAGGCTGGGAGTGTAGAGCGCTTGCTCAGAACATACTGTCATCCCTAACAACACACACATGCATGTACACACACACACCACATACACACACACACACACATACAATGGAGGAGACGAGAGAGATGTGAGAATATTTTAAACATTAGACTAAATGTTCTCTGTACAAGAGTTGATTTTAGGTGGATGCAACCGTTCACGCTCATGAGACATTATCTTGAGCTCTGCAAGTCACTATATAAATCATACTGCAATCAAAACCAAAAATAATTCTGGCTCTCAAGGTCATAAGCAGTTGAGCTCTCTCAGCCTGGCTGAAGAGAAAGGACCAACCATAATATGATGTAGCCTGGATGGGATCCAGGGACAGAAAAGGGAAGTGAAAAGTTAATGAAATCCAAATGAAATATGAAGCTCAGTTAATAATGATGTGCTAACATTAGTTCATTAGCGGTGACGAATGTCCCACACTAACGCAGTTAATCACAACGAATGCCAATGACGGAAAACGTTGAGGGCAGGGTGCTGGAGAACTCTTAGCAACTTTTCTCTAAGCCTGCAACTATTTTATAATTTTTCAAGATTTATTTTTAAAAATAGAAACACGAGGAATAAGAAGGAAAATGACAATGTGTTGGATACCAGAGAAATTGAAGTCAAGAAAGTGAACATTAAATACCAGTGTACACTATTTCAGGGAGCATGAAGCCGTCAGAGCAGACGTTATTGTTTTAAAAATCTAGTTGGCATTAGAATAGATAACTCCTCCACCAGGTTCACTCTCGTTTCATAAAACAGCTTAGATGCTCGGCATAGCTACCTTGATTTTGTATCCACGCTAGCTTTAAGAGGTGTGCAAGTGCAAACCAGGATATCTAATAGATGGTATTGTTTTTATTTCCAGCACACGATTATCATTATTGTAAATTAACATCACCATCTCATCTCCTCTGCTTAAATCCACCACCCATGAACTGCACACATTTTTATATATAGAAAATGCATTCGTGCCTACCAAAACATTTCCTTTTCAGGTGTGTGTATACAGATGTGCAAAAATAACTCGCTTCTAATGCCGTCTACATCTCTTTGTTAAGCAAGCCTTTATGCTATAACTCTCAACCATCATAATTAAATCCCGTTGATCTTTTTGACACACGGCCATTCTTCCTCATCATTCACTGGTGTCAGGGCTAATCAACCCTCACAGCTGCATGGACGAGCCGGGCACAACTCGTGGAGTGTGTCTGGTGCCGCCACATCTGGTCTGGGTGGAGGCTGGGTCTTCCTTGGCAGGATCTTTTGTGGTGTGTGGCTCCGGACCACGCCTTGCGACAACGACAAATCGCCACCCCCTTCCTTTTCTCCTTCATTTAACAGTTCTGGGACAGAGGTTGTGGGCGAGGATTAGATCTGATGTAGACCGCGATGATGGCCAGGAAGACCAGGAGTAATAAGAGGCTGACTTCCACCGTGGTCATCGTGAACATTTCTATCCTCAGCTAAGCGCGTGCGACCAAGACTCCTGGACTGCAGTGAAGCACGGGGTTGCCATGGGAACCGCAGCGGCGCCCCCCGTGGAACCCACATTTATTACGGATCGATCTGTACTAGGCGTGGAGGCTGCTACGGCGGCGGCCGAAGCTGCTGGAGGCTAGCCAGTGAAAGTGGGGGGAGGAAAGGAGGGAGCGGGGAGGAGGAAGCAGGGGCGCGGGGCTCCCGCCCTTCCTCCACCCGCTTCATTCCCTTCCCCCATCATGGTTCAAGAACAGCAGAAATCAGGAGAATCTCGTGAAGTACAAATTGCTGAAGGTCCCTACTCGGTTCTCAGTGGTGGGTGGCACGGAGGCTAGCAGGGAGCGGACTGCTGGGAAGGCCGGAGAACCCGCGTCAGGAAGACCCTCGGTCTCCTCGGACAGCTTGCCTTTGCTGTGCAGTGCAGTAATCAAAGGCCTGTCTGTCGTGCGATGGATCCCTGGGATCCTGTGGGCGTGTGCGGTGGTCTGCAGCCCTGCGCCCCGCACACCGCACGTGAGAAAGTTCGAGGCCAGAGGGCGGGCTTGCAGGGTCATCTTTAAGCCAGGATTGCACTTAATCACTGTGTCCCTGCGCTTGAGGCTGGGAGAAAAAGAAAATTCTACGGGGAATCCTTGTTTCAAGATCGGTTCCTTTAACTGGTCATCCAGGCGCAGAAAAGCGCGGTTGGGATCCTGAAGGAAGAGACCGGGTCCAGACTAAGGGTACCCGGCTTGGCTTGCGGCCCTAGGAACACACCGACAGCCATCCTCCTCCCCACCCCCGCCCGCGTCCGTTCCCGACAGACTTTCCTGCTCCTGTAATTAAGAGAAGCTCAGAAGCGGGATTCACCCCATTTTACTCATCAACCTTTCTCCGCCCCAGTCATTGCGAAGCCCCTAGTCGGAGAGACTAGGGTCCCTCTCCTGGACGGGGAAGGCTCTGTCGCTCCGGGCTATAAATATTAATAAGATGCACGGCTTCAGGCTTAATTATCTTCCCTTAATTGTAGCTCAACCAAAAATCCAGCCTCCTGCCACTCAGGCCTCCCTAAATCGGGATCATTTGGTTTCGGTGTCTGGAGGCCCCCTCGGCTCAAAGTTCTTTGTGTAGCGCCGCCCGACCTGGAAACCATGTGCAGCGCCCCTGCACGGGTAAAATCATCTCTCCTCGCACTAGATTGCCTGCCTCCCGGGCAGTCTTGCGCTCCCTTCCCCCGAACCTGGTACCACTCTGCTACCAAAAGATCCTGCCTCCTCTCTCTTTCCTAAGTCCCCAGAACCCTAAAGTAGCAGCAGCCTATGGGGATTGCCAGGTATGGGCGGCCCTTGTAGAGCGCTGAATTCGCCCAGCAAATGACTCGAGGGCACCTGACTCACGAAAGAGAATCTTCATCCCAGCTTGAGAGAAAGTAGCCCTGGTAGCTCCGCTCCACTGTGACAGGGAAGCTTCCAGCGGTTGATCCCGTCGCGCTGTGACACCACCCTGTCCGCCTCCCGGGCATTTCACTCCTGCCAGGGCCTTTCCCAGTGCTCCTAGGATCACTCAGTGGAAAGAAAGGAAAACGCTGGCACTCAAGGGATCTGAGCTCTGGGTTGCTTGTTGGAGGAGGTCTTGGCAAGCCTACAGTTCACAGTCCTCTGGGCACACAGGATCCACGCGAGGCCGAAGCTTAAGCCCAGTGTGTTAGCATAACAATTGAGTCGTGCAGCTCAGCACTGGGGGCACTGTCCAGACCTTCTCTTGTCCAGACCATCCGTTCTGGAGTATGCTGGGCTTCTGCACAGCAGGTCACTCTCCCTCCGGCGCCTGGCTCTGCAACTCTGTATCCCAGGGACTAGGCGAGAGCCCAGGAGGCACCCTCATCACCAGGGAGTCCAGTCAAGACCTGGGATACCCCAGGGACAGAGAAAGCTAGGCTAGCTAATTCAGAGGAGGCCAGCAACCCGTCGCCTTGAGGTGTTTCTTTCCGTGCAGACGACGCTTAGACTTCTAAAGTGAGGTCAAAGTCGATGAGAAACATCTGAATTCAGCTGATTTTAGCCCAAGGTTCTGGGTACCCACAAACAGTTGCCTAAGGCAGATAGATTCTGTTCACGTTCTTGGGATTATTATGATACGAATGTAACAGAGGGGCACAATGACATATTCATGTAATCCCAGCACTCCGGAGGCTGAGTGAGGCCAGAGAATTGTAAATTAGAGGCCAGTCTGGCTATGTAGACCCTGTTTCAAAAAACTAAACAAAATAAATTTAAATTCTCCATTTACATGATACCCATTTAAGTTGCATCAAAAGGAAACGAAGAATTTAGGTATTATTATCAAAGTAGGTAAATTAGCATTGGATCAGTTTAAAATGCAGATCTGTCACAGATCCAATGGGGGAGGGGGACCTTTCACGATCTCAAAGATCAGTGGTCAAAGTGGTTGTTACTGGAGTTTCCTAAAGTCTAAATCATCTCCAGAAATCACCCGAAAGAAATCCACTTCAGATGTTCAAAACTAGCTGCAGTATGTAGGTAGTTTCTGCTGGGGGGTTTAGAGGTAAGATTAGTTTTATTTCCTGACCAAACTGATGGTTCCTGTGTAGATCACAGGGATCAGCGGTTTTGAGTCTTCCTAATGCTACAACCTTTCAATACAGTTCCTCATGTGGTGCTGACCCCCAACCATAAAATTGTTTTCATTGCTATTTCAGAACTGTAATTTTGCTACTGGTATGGGTCTTGATATAAACATTTGTGGAGATAGAGATTTGCCAGAGAGGTTGCCACCCACACAGGCTGAGAACTGCTGACAGAGATTCTAGGCTAGCAGCAGGAGCTCCCAGGCTCAGAGCTGGGAGCTCTGTCTTGGTGGTCAGACCAGAGGTCTGAAAACTGCAACAGAACACCTTCGGCTCTGCTACGTTCCAGCTATGCCCCAACCCAGGCCAGCAGAATGGGAAAAAAAGAGGCTGCAGGATGAGCAGGAGTGGGGACTGAGAGCATGGGTGGCAGTGATGGGCATTTGGGCAGGCCAGGCAGGCAGGCATTTACAAAATTACTATTCGTGCACCTCGGGGAAGCTCAGTAATATCAAGTGACCCAGAGCAGCCGTATGACAATGTGAAGCTAGCCTTCTCTGAAGGGACATGGAGTTTGTGTTGCCTCTTTCAGAGTCAGCACAGAGCCTTCATGGAGTAACTCCTGCTGCACCCCATGCTTCCTGCTGGGGTAAGTAGAGACAGGCATGAGAATGGGCAAGTACAAAGGTCTCTTGCTCTTTAAATCACAGCCCGGGAGCTGGAAACCTAGTGGGAGCTTTCTAGGGTCGCCTTTATCAGTCTTTTATTTAACCAGGAATAGTTGTTTCTTTGCTAATCTTAGTCCTGAGATCAATCTCCCCTCCCCACTTTTCTCTCCCTTATTCCCAGCTGCATACATACTCACAAATCTACCTGCCACCGTTGCATTTTGTATTGCACTTTTTAACTTGATAAAAATCAGCCATGTATCAACTTGTACTTGTCTCTCAGAAACCCTAACCCACAACTCCATCTTCCCTGACAGTAAACGTCTCTAAAAACCGTTTTTGAATTCTGCTAGCCTAACCTGACCCCAGGCCCTCCCAGGATGATGCAATACTAGAACAGGGCCCAGAAAGCTGTTGTGTCTGTCACAGGCTGGCTGAGCTTGGCTTCGAGGTACCACGGGGAACTGGACCAAACACCTCCTGCTGCCTCCCCAGTCTCTGCCTAACAAAGTCCACCGTTGTTGTAGGACTTCAGGTGGAGCCAACTGCTGCTAGTATCCTGCAACTACTGCTTATTACTCCCGTGTCCCCCCCCCCAACCCCCCCACACACACAGGCAGAGGAAGCAGAGCCCAGAGGAAATGAGAGATTGAGCTTCAGGCAGAAGTGGAACAGGAGCTCTGGCCCTAGAGCCGTCCCGTGAAGCAAAGGAGAGACAGCAGAAAGCACTGTCAGTTTGGGGACTGATGGTTTTACAGGGCACCTCTCCAAGGTGGTTGACTGAATTCTCGGCCTTGGCAATTGGCCTTACTTCACTGAGAAACTTGAGGGTGTGGCAAGCATTCACACGTAACTGTGTTGGACTTGTCACGTCTCCTGCGTGTTATAGAGTACAGATAACCAGACACACCTTCCAGTCACACTTGAGAAACCAACACTCAGCTGCACCCCGCACCTGGTGTGGGGATAATCTGGAAGAATTTGATGTCGTCTCTCTTTCGCTTAGGGTTTCTTGTATGCTGCTTATAGTGTCTCAGGTCCTCTGCCTGCTGCCATGCAAAATAAGGTATCAGAAGGAAGAGGATGTCCTTTGATAGCTAGAACTGGGCCCAACAAATAACTGGAAATTTGACCACTTTTGAAAACTACTTAGATACACATGACAGCTAATCTTCAACCTTCGCTTACCAGAGTGAGCCTACATGGTAATGGAAGTAGATAGGAGCCCTGCTGTCCACAAGGCACTGTTCCAAACAGCTCTTCCACAGCTGCTCAGCTCAACCCTACAAGGGACTTAACATTTTCTTTGGCCCGGTAACCCTCTCCACCGATACAATAGTCCAAATCAAACCAAATCAGACTGAATTAGAAAAAGCCCAGGTTTAATGGACACTAGTACTCCAGGGTGGCCCTTAAGGGGAAACGCAGAGAGGGGAGAGGAGAATGGGAAGACCATGTGTTTGTTCTCTGGGGGGCAGTTTAGATAGCCTATGGAAGTGGGCTTGACCTTCCCTGGGGAGGGGTCACTGTTTGGCCTGCTTTCTCAGAGGTGGAGTTTGAACTGAGGCAAGTCCCAGAAGAGGGGGCTTTGACCCCCCCCCCCGCCAGACATTCCAGACTGACTCCTTGTATATATGGGTGCCAGTGGGCTGGGGTGACTCTTGCAACTGAACAGTGACTATGATAGACAATCTTCTAAAAAACACATTTAGGTTTGTTTTTATTATTTTTGATCACCTGTATGTGCACGTGAGTACAGGTGTTGGTGGAGGCCAGAGATCAAATCCCCTGGAGCTGGAGTTATGGGCAGTTCTGAGAGATCCTATATGAATGCTGGGTACCAAACAGGAATCCTCTGCAAGAGAACTGGCTGTCCTTAACTACTGAGTTATCTCTTCGGTCCTGACAATCTTTGTTTACGGTGGGAAACTAAGGCAGTGAGATACTCTTTAATCTTGGTAAGTGACAGAATCAGGATTTGACTGTTTTATCACTTGTGAATTAGCACAAGCCATCAAATAGGGGAAACAAATTCCAGCAAAGCTGTAGCCACTGAGGCTGAGGAGGTCTCTAGGAATGGATGTTTTTACTATCTGAACATGAGAACATGTTTCAGGCTATTTTTTTCTTCCAGTCTCTTCCTAGAATATAGAACTGGGATTCTTAGGGTAGTGCCTAAGTGGCAGGTCATGCAAATGTGTCCCACAGAGTTCAAGGAAGAATTTCCAGGCATAATCTGCCTAGGTGACACCACTGGAGGACTTACCTATTCCTAGTCATTTAGCCTTTGATACCTGCATCAGGTGAGTAAGTTAAACCAGAAGAAAGGATCAGGGATAAAGTTATCTTAATAAGGAGGAAGTAGATAGGAAAAACCTGAAACCAAAAGACAAAAACATTGGTGATAGAGAGATTGAGAGTGGTGACCGATGCTCAAACATTTATCTTGTTTTCAGCAATCAAAATTTGCAATAGTTCAAAGGCTTTGTAAAGCACGCGTCTCTTTTATTTCTCTGAACCCATTCATTCAAGCTTGCTTTCTAGCACTGTGGAAAACACCATGGCCGAAAGCAATGCAGGGAAGACAAGTTGATTTCATGACAAGAAGTCGGGCAGGGACTCAAGGAGTGAACCTGGAGCCAGGAACTCAGTAGAGGGCCCGGAGGAGGGCTGCTCAGTCTTCTTCTGGCTACAACTCAGGAAGACCACCTGCCTAGGGATGACAGCACCCATAGTGGGCTGGCCCTCACCTCAGCTATTAATCAAGAAAGCGTGCCACAGACTTGTCTGCGGGCCAGTTTGGAGGAGGCGTTTTCCCATACATCAGTTTTAGTAAGCTATCCTATAAGCTTAGAGTGCTTTATTTTCCTAAACCTTTTTTTTACATATTACTTCATTTATTCTTCTCATACCTAACAAGTTCTATAGTGCATATTATTTATCTTTTTTTTTTTGTCTTTTCATCTTTTCTCAGAAAGATGATGCAGGAAGCAAATGAAAAGTTACCTTTTGCATGCAAGGCACCAAGTGTGGAGCTCTGGGCACATTTCCTTATCTCTTCCCCAAATATCCTTGAATGGATTTAATCGGTTCCTTTTTGACGTGTTCAGAAACCTAAATCCCGGGGAGGTAGGGGGATTGATTGGTTATGTGTAACATTTCCTCCATAATATTTCTGAAAAAGTATGTCTGTTTTCTTGTTCACTGCTCTCAAGCATTAGGAAGTCTAGGAAAGGACCGGTTTTTGCTAAGTCCACCAGACCTCAGCTTCTGATGTTTCCACACCTCCAAAGCAACACCAGGACTTTCGCCTTTGCTTCTGTGTGGAGCGTTAGGCTGTGTTCCAGAATGAGCCCGTTTCTAAAGTGCTAGTTTGATAAGCGTGGAGGGCTTTTTAAGGGAAAAACATTCTTAATTAAGTCGATGGAAATGAATAAGAAAATGATTGAGTTTTCTGTTCCTGCTTCACAAAATGCATTTGGCTTATTTAATATGCCGAAGATGTGGTTAAGTGTTCACTCATTTTTGCCGGGCTCAATTTTAGTATACCACTTCATTAAATGGAAATATGTCATTATTAAAATAGTGTTCAATCAGCCACAATCCATTTACTCTCGTACGACTGCTTTTGTTTTCAAACAATGTACTTAACGTGAATCATTTTTATAAGAATAAGTATACTGTTTGCTATTTTATTTAATACCCTACTATATAAACATCTCATTATTTCTATAGATTATTAAGAGAATGGCTTATCAAACCCTTTTGATGATTTGCCATAATATATTAAATAAACTATGTCTCTGTAAATGAAAAATTCAGTGGCTTCAGATGCTGGTTTTGGGTCTTTAATGGAGAGCAATAATGAAGGCTGCCCGGGCTCTGAGCACTAACCGTGTAGGAGCCTCTGCAATGACACTTACAGAGCACATTTGATTTCACCAAATCAAACAAAAGCCACAGGAGGTAGTTTTATTAATCTCATTTTGCAAGTTCTAAAACTGAGGCCCCGAGTGGTGGTGAGAGACTCGGGAAAATGGCTTAGCATCAGGAAGCTCAGGCTGACCTCTCATCCCTGCTTCCCAGCACTGTACCCTATGGCCACCAACCTTGTCTGCCCTAGTTCTTACTGATTCATTTCCAGGGTAGAAACTCACTTTCTGATTCTCCCTGTGCCCACCACATTGCTTTATGCTGGCATAGTCATAGAGAATAGTTTTTCTTGAAATAAGAAGAAAATCTGGTTTCACTTTCTCCTTGCAACACAGGATACTGTTGTTACTTTAAAAAGATGCTACGATACTACTCAGCAGTAAAAAACAAGGACTTCTTGAAGTTTGCGTACAAATGGATGGAAATAGAAAACACTATCCTGAGTGAGGTAAGCCAGACCCAAAAAGAGGAACATGGGATGT
>NC_022018.1:6249065-6250253 GCF_000317375.1 Microtus ochrogaster
TAAAAATAAAAAGATGCTACGAGGTAAGCACAAAATTGCATTTGGGGCTTGTTCTACAGGAACGTTTCTTGATAGAATGAAGACCAATGGGATTTTCCCAGATGTTTGTCAATTTGTTTTATATATAAATTGTGGTGAATAGATTTTGGTCTTTATGTGTTGTCGGTAATCTGAATGATTCCATTATATTTTATATATATATTTTATATATAATAACATTTCTCCTTTATCCTTATTACAAAGTGTCTTACTCTGTGGTTGCTTTCTGACATTCTGTAGGCTTCAGTTTTTAAAGATTTATTTTTATTACTTGTTACTATGTGTAGGTGTGTGTCTTTGCAGGTGGGGAATGTAGGCATGGATGGAGGGCAGAGGCGCAGGATTCCCTGGAGCTGGAGTTTCAGGTGGTTGTAAGCTGCCTGATGTAGGTGCCGGGAACTAGACTTAGGTCCCGTGGAAGAGCAGCAAGTGCTCTTACCTGCTGAGCTCTCTAGTCCTGTATGTGACACTTCAAAATGTAGATTCAGGATCTAAGGGATCAGGTTTACAGCACGGGTTGCTAACTCAGTGCTTATTCGATTATGTGGCATTATTTTCCAACGCTAATTAGAACTGATAACTATGAAATTAATTAGGAAGGAATCTATCCCAATTTTAACAAGTCAGGTTTGAGCTTGATTGAAGCCAGCCATAGAATTTTGCCATTTTCTATCATTGAAGTCATGAATAAATAGAATCATGAAGCTAAAGTAACCGTGAGTGTTAACATTTTTTTACCGTAAAAACAACAGTTTATATTTCATTTAATAGAAGCCAGCATAGACAGGTCTACTTTTTTTTTCAATGTCTGTGGTTGTAAAAGCATTTTAAAGCAAAGCACAGAAATGATGTGTCGCATGGGTCCTGGATAAAAGGATACATTTTGTTGTCAACCCAGATGTAATTTTCATGCCTATACTTTTCCAAAATGGAAAGAAAAAAATTAAGTAATATGTAGGATACTTTCCTAGGCAGCCTCCTGGGGACTTTATATGATCTTTTCTGCCCTACTTATTGTGGTTTTTAGGGTGAAAAAAACCCATTTGTGTCAGTCACTTCTTTTAAAATTTAAAGTGCAAGTTTCTGACTATATGCCTTCCAGTTGTGCATTTTAGTACACACACACACACACACACACACACACACACA
>NC_022018.1:6250353-6253756 GCF_000317375.1 Microtus ochrogaster
CACACACACACACACACACACACACACACACACACTGAACTCTTTTGTGGAGACAGTCTTCCTATGTGATCCTCCTGTGGGGTGTGTGTGTGTGTGTGTGTGTGTGTGTGTGTGTGTTGGCCAGAGTTCAACCTTGAGTACCCTTCCTCAGAACCCAAACATCTTGATTTTTCTGAGACAGTCTCTCATTGGGTGTCATTGTTCACTAGCAGGCCTCGGGGATCCTCCTGCCTTTGTGTTCCCGTGCTGGGTTTACAAGTGGGAAATACTGCACCCTGCTTGGCATGGTCTAGGGATGGAACTCAGGTCCATAAGCCTGGAGGGTATACAGTTTACCATCTGGCTGTCTCCTCAATCCCCTTATTCAATCTTTTAAAACACATTCGCAGAGGGGGTTAAGATGTTTTGTCTCAATCTGTCTTGGTTTGGGTTACCATTGCTGTGATAAACGACCATGACCAAAAAGAAGTTGGGGAAGAGAGGGTTTATTTGACTTATACCTGCACATCCATAGTTTATCATTGGAGGAGGTTAGGATGGGAACCCAAACAAGGCAGAGACCTGGAGGTAGGAGCTGATGCAGAGACCATGGAGGGTTGCTGCTAACTGGCTTGCTTACTCTCCATGGCTTGCTCAACCTGCTTTCCTATAGAACCCAATGCCACCAGGCCAATTGTGACTCTACCCATGGCAGACTAGGCCCTCTAATTACCAATTAATTAATTAATCAATTACCAATTAAGACAATGCTCTACAGGCTTGCCTACAGCCCAGTCTTTGACGTGGGATTCCCCTCTATATGCTATGAATATGTTTTATTACCATTGGTTAATAAGGAAGTTTCTTTGACCCATAGCAGGGCAGAATAGAGCTAGATGGGAAAACTAAACTAAATGCTGGGAAGAAGAAGGCGGAGTTAGGCAGACACCATGTAGCTGCTGAAGGAGACAGATGCCAGAACCTTATTGGTAAGATACACAGATTAACAGAAACGGAGACAAAAGAGCTAGCTAGAAACACACCTGAGCCATCAGCCAAACAGTGCTGCCATTACTATAGTGTTTGTGTGATTATTTGGGTCTGGGCGGCTGGGAAACAAACAAGCAGTCTCCGTATTACGGCATTTTCTCAGTTGGAGTTTCCTCCTCTGAGATGATTCTAGCCTGTCAGGTTGACATAAAATTAGCCAGCTCACAATCCCTGGGTACTTCCCAAGGCCCAGGAGCTAGAGAAGTGGCCTGGGGAGAAGATTTCTCATTTAATATTCCTATTCCCTTCTTACTATGCACTCACAACCCTTTCAAAGTTCTTTTTAGTTTTGTAGAACTCCTGGGAGTTCATCTCCTGGTTTTAACTGGTTGTTAGGCAGGGTATGAGCAGGCAGTATTTGTCAGCCTTCTGCACAGGAAGTAATCCCTTACCTTTTCTTTACCAATTCTGGAGAAATGTGTCTTTGACCATCTTGAAAGTTTCAACATATATGAAGAAGTTGAGGAAAATCAGGCTTTTGCAGAGTAGTGCCTGCTTGCTGTGAGGGGCCCAGAAATAATGGGCATCTTCCTACTTGTGTTCATTCTCTTCCAGCCCAGCAGGGAGATGGCCAGTGGAGGTCTTTTACTTCTCCCAGAGATCATTATTCTTTTCCAAAGCTTTGCCCCTAAAGTGATTGTGTACTCAATGCATATAGGAGGAGCATCTAAAACTCCAAGTGAGTGAGGGCAATGGAAAGATGGCTCAGTGGTTAAGAGCATCGCTGCTTTAGCAGAGGACCTGGTTTTGGTCCCCAGCACCTACAGGGTGACCCACACCCACCTGTAACGCCAGTTTCAGGGAATCTGATGCCCTCTTCTAGTCCCCAAGGGCATGCACATGTGGTATTCATACATATATGCAGGCAAAACACTCAAATGCATAAAATGAAAATAAATCTTTAAAAATAAAAATACAAGTGAGTTAGTACAGGTTGTATTTTATTCTCAGTGGATACCATGGGGTTGTTCAAAGTGTGGTGGCTTCAGAAAATAGCAAATCCTTGAACTGTGAAGTTAATGTAACCAACATGGTGCCCAGAATCCCACGAAGCGCGCGTGCACGTGCATGTTACTCAACGTTCTATTTTCCC
Source organism: Microtus ochrogaster (assembly GCF_000317375.1). Lineage (NCBI taxonomy): Eukaryota > Metazoa > Chordata > Mammalia > Rodentia > Cricetidae > Microtus > Microtus ochrogaster. The sequence goes on from NC_022018.1 coordinate 6,252,476, forward strand.
TTTGGCCTTTCAATATTGATGTCTCCCCTCAGACGCCCCTTAAAATGTGCAAACAAGTTGACATTATGCCCAAAACTCAAAATGTCTTTTTTAAATCTCAACATTCATATATTAAAACAGTTTCCAAATTCCCTTTTTGGGAGAAGAGCCTGGGAAGTAGTTTGTTTTGGGGTAAAGATCTTCCTTTCTAAGAAAGCAGATTTATTTTAAACAAACCTGTGGTTTCCATTTTTAAAGCTTCACCTGGCCACCTTCCAGCAGAAGGATTGGAAGGGGTGAGGTGGGAGGCTGTTGCTTGCGGCAAGGGCTCAGAAAAGTCCTTATTGGAGAAGAGAAAGAGTCAAACTCTTAATACTTCAAGTTGGAACCCAGCAGCCTCAATCGGCTGTATTTAAATAGTGCTTGTCATGTCTTGAGTAGGACTGAGTTTCTCACATACAAGAGCTCACCGGCTGGTCTTTGCTATAAAATGCCAGACCCCTTTGCTCATCTTTTGGAGGTCAAGTAAATGAGAGCATCCTGTGTGGTGGATCCTCCCACCCAAATAATGTAGCTCCAATGTCTCTAGGCTGTAAAACTATGCCTTATTGATTTCATAGATGGTAGCTTTAAACGGAGTGAAAAGACCTTGTTTAATTAACTCAACCATTCACTCAGTGACCATTTATCACACGCCTGTCATATGCCTCCACCATACGAGACATCTGCCTGTCACTTCGTGCTTGCTAAATCAGAGGAGTCAGCCGTCCATAGGAATGGCTGTCGTCTAGTGGAGCACACCCTGCACGTCAGCTCCGTGTCAGGGACTCCAGCCCATCATTGTACTTCATCTTCTGAATAATATGTTCCGGTCGGGCTTATTAACCCACTTTTTGTTAGTTTAGTTGTGTGCGTGTGTGTGTGTGTGTGTGTGTGTGTGTGAGAGAGAGAGAGAGAGAGAGAGAGAGAGAGAGGCCCTGATCATGCAGAGAGTAGAAGACAGTAGAAGAGGATGGAGGACATCACTCTCTGCCTTATTCTCTGGAGACAAGGCCTCTCCTTGAGCCTGAAGCTCCCTGTTCCCAACAGGGTGAGCCCCCAGGGTCCAGCAGTCTCTTCCCGGCAGTGCTGGGGTGCAGGCACTTCCCCCATGCAGTATTTTCAAGTGGGTGCCATAGATCAGAACTCAGGACCTCATGCTGGCACAACAAGCCTGTTCCTCACTCCAGTAAGCCTCGTTAGCTCCATTTTAACTTTCAGGAAACCAGCCTCACGGTCTTGTCTCTTTTCTTTTTCTTTTTT
>NC_022018.1:6253936-6271515 GCF_000317375.1 Microtus ochrogaster
GCCCGGCTTGTCTCTTTTCTGTTGGTGATAATGGAACTGAGACAAGTCTCTAGCTGGCCCAGATCCAAATTTGTTCATATTGGATGCCTCAGAAGTTCTACCTGAAAATAATCCAAAAATTGGAGTAGAGATGAGAGGGTTGGAAAAAAAAAACAAGTAAAAATAAAACAGGATGGGTTCAAACTAAAATCTAGTCTTTATTGTCGTCTTGATTGTGACTCCTGATCAATTACACAGATTTTATTATTAATATCTCCCCCTGTCCTGGTGCTGGAAATTGAGCTCTGAGCCTTGCACATGCTAGGCAAGTCCTCTACCACTGAGCTGCATCCCCAGACCAGATTTGTATATTGCTCACTTCTTCTTATATGTTTATTTATAAAGCCACCGCTCTTTAAAACAATGGTGAACTGACCAGCACAGTCTCTAATGGCCAGCCTTTATTGGCCTGTATAACCTTTAGCTGCCCATGGTTCAGCTCTGTCTGACCCCTCCTCCAGGCAGCCCTCTTTGGTTACCCAGTTTGCCAGTGCCATGTCAGAGGCAGGACATCCCTCACGTACCTCTGCATTCTGCCTCACGCTTTTCTCCTGGTGTGTTTCTAGTTAATATTTGCTAAGTGTGGGGCTACTAGTTACTGCTTTGGAACAACCACAGAGGTGGAAAGGACCCAGTAGTTTCCGGACGTATTAAAGGCTGTGGCAGATGAAAAGGCTCTGCCAAAGATCACTGTCATCTTGTTAATCCCCGAAGAGTCCAGCCTGAGAGAACATAGGCTCACAGCCCCGAAACTCCAGGTGAATGTTTGGAGGGGAAAACACATGAGCAAATTCGCTGTCAAGTTCCAAATTCCAGGGACGCGTGGAAAGTCAGCGTACTTCCCCGTCACAAACCCGACACCAGCAGCCAGATGACAGAGCCCATTAACGAAGTCGTGAACCAGTCGGAAACAGTACCTTGAACACAGAATTCAGACCCAGGCCAGTCCCCCGAGGGTAGAGGAAGGGCAGCCCCGTGAAATCGCAGAAAGCCAAGTGTCATTTGACTGCACCCAACCTCCCTTTGAGAGAGGGTGTTTTGAATCGGTGTGGGCTCACACCTGTGAAGAAGAGCAGGGGCTATGGGAATCTTTCATGGGAAGCATGAGGCACTTGGAAATGCACCGTTACGTCATTCACGTAATGAAGGGTTCCACTTGCGAGTCAGCTATGGAAGACCCAGGTTCTTTCATTCTTACAAAGACGCCCTAAATCTGGTGTTGGCTCCTGTTGTGTGATCGCCGCGATGGGGAAGGAAGTAGAAATGACCATGCTAAATAAGCTGTAGGGCCGGGAGAGGAACGAGGAGGTAAAGAAAGTTGCGTGTTTGTGAAACATTCTGAATGGGATGCGTGGCTAACTCGCAGCCTGTTCATACGACTACAAACGCTTCCTAGGCATGTACTGTTCGCAAGGACAGTGTGTGGTGCTGCAGAAGCAATACACATAGTTGCTGTCCCAAGGAGACTGCAGTGGATCCGGCAGATCTTTGAACAGTGTGTACGAGGTCATCAATTCAACTGGACTCACCCCAACTCAAGACCCATACAATTCAAACACCAGGGGACTATCCATCCTTCTGTTACCCATGCAATGTCACCCAGTATCTCTCAGTATCTCTGAATGGTCACTAAATGTGCCCCCAAATTATTACCAAATTAAATGAGAAAAATCCAATGTAAAAAATAAAGCATTCCTGATATAAAAGATAGCACAATCGAAGTGCCAGAGACAGAAGGCAAAATCAACGTAATTCAAAATTCATGAAGGCAGAGGTCACCTGTCTGATTCTGCATCTGTGGTACCTGGCGTGGACCCATGATGTGGTGGGTGCTCATGAAATATTATTAATTGAGTGATTAAATCTAGATTCTGAACAGTTGGCTGGCTGTCAAATCCACCTCCTACACAGGGTAACTAAACCATGGCAAACCCGTTTCCAGTCAGGGGCCCGGCACAGCAGCTTCCACGGCTTGGATTGGCCATGTCTGCCTTTATCTGGCTCTGGACTCTTCCTAGCTCCTGCTTGGCTTTCTTTCAGTTGGGCAGTGACCTCTGGGTCTGCCTTGAATGTGTGGGATCTAAAACAGAAATGAACAAACTCTACAAGAGCTAGTTCCAGGACAGGCTCCAAAGCTACAGAGAAGCCCTGTCTCGAAAAAAAAAAAAAAAAAGAACAAACAATGGTTCAATGACATGTTTGAAAAATGGTAAATTCTAAACCAACCAAATTTCCTTGATAGCCTAGTGTTCAGTGTGCCAGCAAACCTTATAAAACTCCTAGGAGGGGCACAGCCTTGCTGTGGAGAGAGCCTTTGCCCAGCTTTGGCTTAACAACTGTCAATCATCACCTCTGACCTTGTTCATCTCGAGACCCGCTTTGTTTCTTGGATTTGCATGGCAGTTTGCAGAGATTTTCTACTTCGTGGCTCATTGTTCTGCTCACTGATTTCCTGACCCTCACAGCCCATGAGAATAGCCATGGTAGGTGCTCAGCCTGGGGTTTTTAAAATGTTTTTTGAGCTCGGTACTCGGACATCAACTGACTTTAATCCTCCATTCATAAAGTGACAGTTCATACCTTAAAGGTATCTTGGTCTACTTTCTGTTGCTATCACAAAATACCTGAGGCCTGGTAATTTATAATGAATGGAATTTTTGTTGCTTTGTTTTATTTTGTTTTGTTTTCTCCTGCTCTGGAGACTGAGAAGTTTAAGAGCATGACTTTGGCATTTGGTGAGGACCTTCCTGAGCTGTTACAGCACAACAGAAGGTCCTGCGTGGTGAGAGAGCAAGCCTGCCAGCTCACTTTCTCTTCCCCTTACGATGACATCAGTCAGCCTGCCTGGAGGACCCTGCATCTGGCCTCATCCAGTGCTGAGTACTACCCAAGGGCCTTACCTAGGGGATTAAGTCTCCTGCACATGAACTGGGAGGCACAGTCAAACCATGAAGAAAGAATGCAAATTGATTCTTTAAAAATTATTTGATTATTTTATGTGCATGGTTGTTTTGCCTGCATGTATGTCCATGTCTGGTGCCTACACAGGCCAGAAAAGGACATCAGATTCCCTGGAACTAGTTACCACATGGTTGCTGGGACTCGAACTCAGGTCCTCTGCAAGAGCAGACAGTGAGCCATCTTTCTAGGCTGGCAAACTTGTTCTTGAAAAAGGAACTATACAAATCACAAATGGCATTAGGGGTGCCAGGGTGTGACTTGAAGGGCAAGCAGGTGAGAGCCATCCCCCTCAAGGCAACAATAACAAACAATAGGGTCACTCAGACACACAAAAAAGTCACTGACAAAGTTAGAGAACCTTCTTGAACCATGCAGACAGGTAGCGTCCCCAAGGACTGGAGATTGCTCAGTCTTCTCAAATAAGGAACATTCCAGAAATGAGTAGAGTACATCCAGTACTTCCCCTTATACAATACCCTCTGAGCAAAGTCCCTTTCACTGAGCTGTAGGCTTAAGTTCTGCAAAGTTTAGTTTGGGTAAGCGATTCTGAAAAGTGTGCTTGCTAGCCTTGGTTGCAAACTCTGAGAAACCCACTTGCTTGTAAAACTGTGGTGACAAATTAGTGTAGGAACCTTGGTGTGCTGTCCACTTTCAGAGTGTAATTAACAACGCCTTCAGGTACAGGAGAAGCAGGGAGCGATCCAAGGGTTTCTGCACCAGTGGGCGATCCACGGGTTTCTGCACCAGGGAGCGATCCACGGGTTTCTGCAGTAAGTTCAGGATTTGCTGATCTCCACCTGAGGCACTCACCTTGCCGGCGGCTTCTGGTCTGCTAGGATCATATCTGCCCTCAGCTGGACACGGCGTGCACCAGGTCTCCTCTGAGCTAAGACCTCCAGCAGCAGGAGTTTATTGTCACCCACCCAAAGGTCCCGAGATTCCCATTCAGTATTTCAGTCGTCACCAAAACAAACCGAGCAGACTTTTGATCCGTGTGTGCTATGCTGAGACTAGAACCCAGGAACTTGGGCTCTGCCACTCAGCCACTGCTTTTGCCTCTAACAGACAATTAGACTGGATAGTTCTTAGGAAGAATCACCCAGAGAAACACAAGCAGGGCCATGCTTATGCCCTCCCTCACCCCCTTAAGGACACAGAAATTTCAACTGTATCTCAGTCATAGCTTGGGTTGATTTATGAGAGGTTGCATTGGGTTCCATGGCTAAAAGCAAGGGTCATTGTGTAACTGGACCCACACAGCCCTTCCTGGGGGTTGTAAGATGATGAGGAAGGGACCCTAGCCACAAGGAACAGGGAGCAGAGAAAGTCCTGAGTTAGAGAGATCCTGAGTGAAGGTGTGTTGTTGACAGCCATGTCACAGACTTCAGACTTAGACCCATGGGAAAATGGTAAAGTCCTCCCACCCCAGCTTCCCCCACCAGGGTGCGGCTCTGAGGCATGGCAAAGTCTTCCTCTGGTCCATGTGTGTACAGAAAATAGATTAACACTACACATTACCCCCCTGGATATTTATGGCCTGAAGCTCTGCAGAGACTACTCCTGCCCAGATTGACTAAACCCGCCTTCAACTTTAAACCATAAACCTGCCTCCTTGTTTATCTGTAAGTGATGACCCACCCCCCCTGTTCAGTGGTATGCAATAACCCCGCCTCTCGGCTCATCTCCATGTAATAAACACTCTGAGCCTCCAGGGTGCTGCGACTTCCCCATCAGAGAGCCCAGTTTACCCCAAGCCAGCTTCTCTGTGCCTCTCTGTGTTTGTCTTTTCTTCCTTCCCTCGCTGGCCCCACCCCAGTCAGATCTGTCCTTGGAGCCAGGCTAAACACTGCCACAAGGTCTTTCGCCCCATGCTCCCCCTCTCCCTGTTAGAATTGCTATCCAAAGGGACCGTTTAGTTTTAAAATAATTTTCTCCCCTCACCACCACCACCACCACCACCACCACCTATAGGCCCAACATGACGGCTTTCCCAGCACACAGTGAAGGGCCTGTCAGTCACTGAGAGTTCAGAGACCGGGAGTTAGGGCAGCTCTGGGTTCAGGATGTACTGTATTCCAGGGAGGAAGAGTTTGTACAGTGGTCTGGGTATGATCTGTCCCTTTATGGTTCCTTTATGCTCTGAAAAGTCAAGGCAGAGGCGGGGTCCTCAAAACTGTACTCTCTTGTATACAAGGTGAAGCCAGGGTCCTGTGCATGCTGTGTGGGCCCCGTACCACTGATCTATATCTCCCTCTCTGTTATTATTATTTGGTGATCTCCCTGTGTAGCCCAGACTGGCCTCGAACTCTCAATCCTCTTGCTGTGTCCTGTTCACAGGGCAGTGTTGCCACTCCCAACTTGCCATCTTACCCTTCTAAAGCAAAGACTCTTGTCACCCATTTGTGATGTTTTCCTGATTCCCCGAGCCCCTGAATACACTCCATCCTCTCTGCAGGCACACAAGACTTCCTTCAGAAATCTACACAAACTCTGCTCTGTCCCATGTCTAGTTCAATCAGCCACGAACTTTCACCCCACAATCGGGATTAGGGAAGTTTGCTCCCATTCCTTTGATTTCTCCTCCCTCCTCTTGTCTCCAGTCTGGCTGAATACTGACCTGCTTTGTATCGTCGTAATCTCATCATTATTTTGTTCAAGAATGTCATACAGATGGGATCACAGACTATGCAGCCAGGCTTCTTTGGCTTTGCCTCACATCCCTTGATATTTATGCATGCTGTGTCTAGTGAGAAGTTTGTTCATGTTCTTTTTCGACTGGGTAGTATTCCATTGTGAAGCTATAACGCAATTCCCATTCTTGAGATTATGTCTTTGCTATTTGTCTAAGGCTGCTAAGGACGCGTCTGTGCAGGTCTCTCTGTGAGCATGTGTTTGAAATTCTCTGTTAATACCTACCACTAAGATTTCTGCATCATGGGCAAATACACGTTTGACTTCATGAGACTCTTGCGAGTGGTTTCCCAGAGCGACTCTACCGCTGCTCAGTCTCTGCACTCACATTCAGTATTTCCATAGCTTTAATTTTAGCCACTCTGTGTGTTGTATAACATGTTTGGAATTTTCTCTAGATGGCCCTTGCCTTGGCTGTGTGGATTCATTCATGTTCCTTCCTCAAGGGACCAACCTTCTAATGGGAGGTCACTGCCCTTTTCAAGATCAAACTGGTACCTATCGTCCCTTTCTAGCCTATCATTTTGTGTGGTCAATTCTCTTCCCTTCTCTCCACTCTCTCTTCTTTCTCTGACTTCTTTCAACTTCAAGTTTGGTAGGGAGAGGAAGAAGTATTCACCTCTTTGAAATTCCAACCCCAGCACAGAGATGGAATTGCTTATTGGCGGAATGAAGGTATGAATCTTTTTTTTAAAATAACTTATTTATTTTTACTTTTATGTGCATTGGTGTACATATATATCTTGTGGGGCTGTCAGATCTTGGAGCTACAGATAGTTGTTAGCTGCCACGTGGGTGCTGGGAATTGAACTCAGGTCTTCTAGGAGAACAGCCGGTTCTCTTAACCACTGAGCCATCTCTCCAGCCCCCAAAGGATGAATCTTTAGACTTGACTGTGATTTCTAGTTGATGAGGCTCGCTGTCTTCTGTAATATGCCTTCAGGCTTTCTTCAAGGAATGGATGATGGATGGGTGCTCTCCCTGCAGTGGAAGAAGAACAGTGGCCCATATTGCTGTAGACAGACAGTGGCCCATATTGCTGCAGACAGACAGTGGCCCATATTGCTGCAGACAGACAGTGGCCCATATTGCTGCAGACAGTGAAATGGCAGAACCACATGAGCCTTAGGCAGGACTGAAGTTCTGACTTTACCTCTCTGGGTCTTAAGGCCATTCATTTATTCATTCATTCATTCACTCATTCAAAAGCACTCCAAAGCCTTACCACATGCAGGGGCTCTGGCCAGACTCTGAGGTCACTGGCAGAGCCCAGGACAGGGGTGATGTTGGTGTCTTAGGAAGCAGGAGTAATTTGAGGTAAAGAAATGACAGGGCTTGAGTGATGGAGAGATGGGGAGCTGACAGTCGCAGACCTGAGGGGAGGACAGGAGTGTGGCCTGGGGGCTCAACCCTGGCTGGAGCTCTCAGGAGAGCCGGGACTCTCCAACCCAGCCCTCAGAGAACCGTGAGCAATGGGGGCCAGGTGAGCCTGAGACGTCTTCATCCTGCTTCCAGAACTCGAAGGTTGGGAAATTAAATAAAGAGGCTTATTTCTTACAGTTCAGAGGTTGGGAAGTCCAGAAGCATGGCGAGAGGGCCTGCTTGCTGGGTCCTCACATGGCAATAGGGCATTAGACAATGGATGAGCCCAAGAGAGGGGTTCAACTTTTATAACAAACCCACTCTTACGCTAATGCCCCGTGGGAGTGGCATTAATCCACTCCTGAGGGTGGAGCCTTCATTATTCCAGGACTCTGCAATTATATTTCTTACACAGGACACATTCAAGCCACAGCAGTAAAAGAAACTGAATTCTGCCTCTTGGAGTCCAGGGGTTGGGGCCGAGTTTTTACTTATGTCTGTTTAATGAGATAGTAAAAGTGATGCGGTCAGTATTTTAGGAAAAGATTCTGATCAACAAATGGGGGCGAAGACAGGGAACCAGGGCACCTCTGAAGCTGCCACAGTCCCCTGCACCAGCTGAGAAGGCTTTCCATGCTCCTACACTCCCAACAAGCCCCCCAGCTTTAGCAGCTGACTGATTTCTGCTCACTGAGAACGCATCCTCTGGGTGTTTGCCCATCAATACTGTGATTCTACTCCTGATGTTCTGTCTCTCTTTCCTCCCGACTCCCATCAGGGGACTGAGCACAGCTGTTGTATAGCAATTCCAGTTTTTTACACTACACTAGTTGTCCAACAGGTAAGGAACAGCAGCACAAGGCTGGGGAATGGCTCGGTGGCTAAAACACTTGGCGTGCATGCATTACGATCAGAGTTGAGCCCCTCAGAACTCTGGGAAATGTGGAGTATGTTTGGCAGCCCATCTGCCATTTTTGCCTCCTAAGGGTGAAACAGGCAGCATCCCCAGAGCAAACTAACAAGACTAGCTGTGTCCAAGAGCTCTAGGTTTGACTGAGAGATCCTGCCTCAATGGATCAAGCAGAAAAGCAGTTGAGGGCGATTCCAGACATCAAGCTTGGACCTCCACATCCATGTGGGCACATGTAACATTCACCCACACAGGTTAGCCCTTACACATGCGGAATACGTATATCTACACCTCACACACGTAACACACATGCATGTGCACACACGCACACACACACATGAAAATTGAGGGGGGGGGACAACCAGTGTCAATAAGAACAGTGGTTCAGGGGGTTCCTAGGGAGGGCTTAGTAGGCATCTTAGAACAAGATGGCTCTGCCCACCCAAAGCTACCTTCGCTGAGAGGCTTATAGATTCCTCCAGAGAAGTGGCGGGAGCCCCTGGGACTGGGTTCCGAGACTGCATGGCATGAAGTCCTTGCAACTGAGAACGCGAATGATGCCTTGTTGGTCAATGCATTTTGGTTCACCCTCACAAGGCACACACTGCCTTCCGACCCAGACCTGCCATAGCCTCAGGGACTAACCTCCTTCACACAGTGCAGGAGGACACCCCAACCTCGGAGTCCTCTGCACAAAGCATCTGAGAAACCTCCACAAGGGCAAGGCTACTGTTCGCTCCCACAGCAGGACATAGCAAGCAGCTGCTGGGGGCCAGGAAATGAAAGCTCTCTTACCTTGGCGGTGGTCTCCATTGCTCTTTGATTATAAATTGTTAGAACAAACAGATGGCGTGAACTCAGACAACCTTGAAAGGGGTCTGCCAGAACCCTCACCAGAACCATGCCCTTGCAGCCACCTGGGTCTGGTTCTTCTCAGACTGGTCATCCTTGGCGAAGCTTTCCTGGCCCCCGTGGCCTCAGCCGCCGTGTGGTGTCTATTGGAAAGTCTTGCTTTTCTCTTGACTTCCTTACCCCGTGTCTTTCTCTCCTGTCTTCACCCTGAATGGAAAACAGCTGGCCAACTTCCTTCTTCCTTGAAGGTGGTTATTGAGCTCTGCCTGTTTTCATTTCCTTCTACACGCACCATGCTTTGTCACTTACTGGGCATCTGAGGTCCCGTGTCAGTGGGAAAACTCATTACTGCCGCCCAGTCTGCTGCCTCAGCGCCTTCCTGGAGGCAGGTGGCATCTGGGCTGTGGTTGATGAACACAGTTTAAAAAAAAAGAAAAGCGAGGAAGGAGGGAAGGAGAGATTATATGAAAACAATTTTTTTGAGCAAATCTGATTATTGTTCTGACAAGAAGTGACCCCGGCCAGTTCATTAGTCACTCGGGGAAATTTAAACAGTATTTTCATGGGAAGAGGGCTTCACTCTTTGAAGCCTGGAGGAAGTTCCAGGTCTGGGGACTTAACTCTGGGCCAAAGCAGGGACAGAGAGAAGCATGGATGGAGCTCCTGGGAGGAGCCCTGACCCGGCAGGGAAGCCAGACTGGTGAAGCAGGTGGCAGGGAACGTTGTCACCGCTAACCCAGGCAGTCAGAGGTCCGGGTGGGATCAGTGCCGATGTTGGCCTGGAGAAAGTGTGGAAAGAGGAAAGAACATTTCCAAATGTAATCTGTGAGTTTAAAAAAAATTAATTTCAATGACTTTGGATTAACAAATAACACTTCCCTTAAACCCCGGGGCAGAAAGAATCTAGAATAAGGGAGAAAGGAGAGGAGGGGGCAAGAGAGGAGATGGACTACTGGACGCAGGCATCGGTAAAGCAAAACAGAATTACAGGGAGACGACACAGGTTTGAAAGACCTTCGAGTACTGGGAAGGAAATGCCAGTTTGTATCAGGTATTTAAGCCGTTCAGACCCGCTGCCGCTGGGCAATAAAGAAGGCGCTGTGTGCATTTCGACTGCTTGATGGCCCTTTTTCCTCCAGCCTCCTTTGCAAGGTTCGCTTTTTAACATAAACATCTTGAGCAATCTTAACATGTAAAACACCACTCAGGGCCAGTGCAGTTACGTTGGGGTTTTATTTTCCCTTGCAGGCAGGATTTCGCTCTCTGCTGGTATTGTACGTGCTTGCCAAGACCATAAAAGAGCCATCACGGGGAACAGTTTCCAGTGCCTGGAGCCCATCCAGCCCTGTCCCAGAGACTGGTGGGGAATAGGTGTGGGGAGAGCAGCTGAGTGAGGACAGCTTGATCGGAGACGGGTGCTTTCGGCTTCCCCTGTTCCCAGGCTTCTCGGGATGGCTGACAACGCTTCCATTCACGGCAGCTACAGCTGGAAAGAGACACATTTGTGGTGTTTATCTTCGAATCCGGTAGGAGCTGCTTTCTACCAGCAGGGACACGCTGCTAAGAGTCTGAGCCCAAAACCCAACCTTGCAATTCGGGATGATCGGTATGGACGCTTGCTCCTTTTTACACAGAGTTATGCCAACACAAGCCATTCTGCTTCCCTTCCACCTTTAAAAATAGGAATTATGGGGCTGGTGATGCAAGCAATTATTTATAGTAAACAGTGTCTTTGCCTCCTTACCTCGCTCCCTGTACACACTCTTCCCATGGCATTTGGAATTAAACCAACCCGTCCCAAGCTGACAGCTGCCTTGACGTCCTGTGACTTGGGCTGTACAGTCAGGAGAGATAAGATAGGCAAGAAAGATAAAGATTCAGAAGTCCCACAAGATCATTCTGCTCACAAAAGCTTTTGTTTAGTTCCTGGCCCTGTTCATAGGACAAGAGACTTAGAGGATCTATGCAAATGTGTCCTTTTCCCATTACAGAATGTGACCTTTATGAGTAGATTGAAATAGCAACATAAATTCCCGGGTTAATAAGACTTGCCGGCCTAGAAGGGAGGGATGCTGGTCTCCTAGCAAGTAGAAACAGGGAAGGAGGCATTGGACCCTGCCCCCCGGGGGGGGGGCGTCAGGATTTTTATGGGGTGCCAGGAAACCCTTTACTTTTGTCTGCTCCATTTGCTCTGCTGATAAATCAGGGAATTCACCTGTTCAAGAGAGCTACGATGAACTTTTATTAAGAGTTTTGCATAGAACTGGGTCTGATGGTGCATGCCTTTAATCCCAGTGGAGGAGGCAAGTAGAGGCAGGTAGGTCTCTGAGTTCAAGGCCAGTCTGGTCTACAGTGAGTTTTGGGGGTACAGTCAGGGCTACACAGAGAAAACCTGTCTTAAAAAACAAAAACAATAAAAGTTTCACATGAAAGTCAGCTTGTTAAAGTAACAACCTAGGATATGGGAGTACCACGCAGGGCACAGATTAGTTTAAGCTAGAGGCCCGAGACATGCGTGTTGATAAAAATCAGCACTGAACACAGTTACTAGTTACTGTTCACTGTCAAGGCCATCCTTGTTCATCAGAAAATGAATACCGACAAAATGCTCACGCGTGTGTGGGTATTGCAAGCCACCACCACGAGGTCAAAGGCAGTGAGTTTCCCTGTGATTAATTTCTCTTTCTGTACTCATCATGGTTATTTATTTGACTGGTTATACAGCTTTGTGTTTTCAACTTGAGCAGTCAGTAGGGAAAGGAAGAGTCTAAGGGTTAAGGAAAGCTAGCACACACTGACAAGTCACCTGAAATCACTGGCGAGGAGTGGAGAGCAGGGCGGAGGAATGGTTTTCAGGGAGGCTGGAACCGGCAGGGCCAAGACAATTAAAAGTGGGACATACCCTTTAACAGGAGAAATGGAGAGAGTTCTCGCTCCTACAGCTAGGACAACGCCCTAGTGATTTCCAACTAAAAGGAAAGGAAGGGAGAAAGAGAGAAGAAAACGAAGAGCACCATGTGTGGAGGTTCATGCCTGTCATGCCAACAGTTGTGAGGCTGGGCCCCAGGAGCACCGCAGATCTGAGGTCAGTCTACCTACCGAGTTAGCCACTGCTGTGAAAGCCTGAACAAGGCTCAGTGAGTAAAGTGCTCGCTTAGCGAGCCTGAGGACCAGGGTTTGAGCCCTGGAACTTATATAAAGTAAGCATGGCGGAGCAACGCAGAAGCCCAGCATTCCTACAGTGGGAGGCAAGGTGAGGGCAGAAGGATCTCCCTGATGCTGAGGGCCTTTTAGCAGGGCTACACACAGTGCAGAAGCAACATGAGGCCCTGCCTTAAGGTGGGAGGAGATAACCATCTCCTGAAAATTGTGGCATGGTCCGACCTCACACATCCTGCCACTCCTGTGCCCATGGGAGCATGCACACACACCAAATAAATGCAAAATTTTAAAAGGCCAAAACCAAATCAATTATTTACTAAAAAAACTTAATCAAAATAAACTTGAAGACAAGGTTTACAGCTGCTTCTTCTTGAAGACTGCTTTAGTATTTGCAAATAAAGAGCCATTTTTAAACTCACTGAAACCAAACCTGTCCAGAGAAGTTAAGACCTCATTTTATTAAAAAATACCATTCTGTTTGTAAGCAGCATTTGGCTGGGATTCCCATCCCAGGGTTAAAGTGGGAAAATGTTTAATTGCTTAAGAAGTAATCCTATTATTGCAGATTTCATGCATCGTGAGTTCCCCCTCCTAATTTGAGGAATTAGGAAAAGAAAGTGAGATTCTTCTGCTAAGTACATTTTTGAAAGGGCATGTGATGGTGCTGGGAGATGGCCGAGCAGAGCTTTTCTGCAGAGGATCATGGTCTAGGAGGTGAACAGGAGAAACTCACCAGGCAGTCAAGAGTCAAGTGAGGTGGTGTCAGCCTTCAGTTCTGAGTGTGAAATCATTGTAAAAACATTCTAGATACTTCCGTAAACTATAAATGACCATGTTGCCTCATTGAAGCCTCCAGTATTTTTCATAGGAATCTGTGCACTGAGCAACTACCTCAGTCCGAAGACTTAATAGTAAATTTGTACACTTAAGAGATACAATCAGGTGTTTAGGAATGGATGGGTATTAAGGGGGCAGAGGTTGGGAAGATGACTTGGTCAGCCTGATGACTACCGGGTGAACATAAAGACCCAAGTTTGGATACCCAGCATCCACAGAAAGGCCTGGCTTACATATGGTGGCCTGTGCCTGTAACCCACTGCTGCAGCAATGGAGACAGGGATCCCTGGAGCTCACAGACCACACAGCTTCAGCCTCAGTAAGAGACTGCCTCAAAAACTAAGGATGGAGCAGGATTGAAAAGAGACACCGATGTTAACCTTTAGCCTCCATCAGACAGGTACCACTTGCAGTAGCAAGTGTACTCATACACACTAAGAAGTGTGTACAATACACACACACACACACACACACACACACACACAAGCGCGTGCGTGCAGAAATGTCAGCTACAAGAATAACACGTGAGTTAAAGGAGGTGTTGGATGACAGAGAAATTACAAGTGCCTTGAAGGAGCACCTAGGCAGGCATGGAGGCAGTGCCTGGTTTGGAAGGCTGTGTGGACAAAACGAGGAAAAGGTTTTGCCATCATAGAAAAAAAAAAGGCATTGCTGTTTTTTCTTGTAGGAAGTCTCCTTCCCAAATGATTTCTATGTGGGAACTTCTGGTTAAGTTGATGAATATGTCCTAAAAGACCCACTTAATTAAAAAAAAAAAAAACCCTTCAAAGGCCTTAACGGCATTAACACCACACCGAGCAAGCCAGCATGATTTGTGTGACTCTTTGGTGAGCCACAGAACCCTTTAGGACATGGCGGCGAACAGGCATTCCTCACTGCACAGGTCAGGAGAAGATCCACAGACTTGTTTCCGGATAACTTCCCCTTCTTGGTGTCCGAGTTGCTTTAATTTGTATCTGAACTCTTCGTTTTAGGTTATGAAACTTTCTCTTATCTAATTTGCACTTAAATTTTGATGAAGAGAGCCTGGCGGTGGTGGCGCACGCCTTTAATCCCAGCACTTGGGAGGCAGAGGCAGGTGGATCTTTGTGAGTTCGAGACCAGCCTGGTCTACAAGAGCTAGTTCCAGGACAGGCTCCAAAACCACAGAGAAACCCTGTCTCGAAAAACCAAAAAAAAAAAAAAATTTTGATGAAGAGAATCTTTCAGTGGGGCCAGACAGTTGACCTTGGTTGATTGGCTTGATCTTTGTCTTGTTAAGTGGACTTCCCAGAGGTGTGTACACTGGGTTCTGTGAGAAGGATGGGCTGATTTAAGCCACAAGCAAACCCCTAAGTTTTGGAAATTCTGACAGAATTTTCTCTTTGTGACTTTGACTCTACTCCTAATCCAACCAGACTGACACTTTCCCCCCTCATATGCTGTTTCTTCTTTTCTCTTTAAAAATATTTTCTTGGGCTGGAGAGATGGCTCAGCCGTTAAAGGCTAGGCTCACAACCATAAATATAAAAATATTTTCTTTATTTATCTCTTGGTGATACATCTAAAGATGACTTAGTCACAGCATCCAGGAAGCTGGAAATTCATCCAAGAACTCCCCCTCAGCCCTGAATCTCCCCAGGACGGGGCACGGTAGTCATGAGCTTTCCTGGATTCCTATCAAATGCAGCTTGTTTTAATCATTTATTTTGTAGAGCCACTGAGGAAGACTCCGGCAGAGTCTGCAGGCATCCTAACTTCACAGAAAAGCCACCCCGAGACCACTAATGAGGGACTGCAGGAAGACGTCAGAGGGATGAGGAACTTGGAGATAAGAGAAAGGTGTGTAAGGTGGTGGTGTGAACGCTCAGGAAAGAGTCTTGGTCATGAATAATGCACACCCGAGGCTGGCAGTCTGTCACGGCAGTTGGAAGTTTCTATGTCATCCGTCTTTGGGAAACATCCAATTGGAAGGCAGATGTGGCGCCAACATCTGTCCTTGCTGCCCCACCTTCCTCCAGAGCTCCTCTTCCTCTGTCTCACCAGTTGTAAAATGTCAGAGCCTATTTGTCGCTGTTTACTACGCATGTCTGAAAAGAGTCTCTCTTCTTCTGGAGCACAAACCACTTCTGCTTGGGGACTCACCTTGGCTCCTCTTGTGTCCCACCTGTCAGCAATTTGGAAGACATTGACTCTGAACCGATATTTTATGGCAGATACAACGAATCTTACTCAGAGACCCTGTGTGGATAGAGAGTCAACGTAGTGCACTTGTCTGTAACGCCAGCACTGAGTTCAAGGTGGGCCTGGTTTGCATAGCTCCATTCTAGTCTCAACTACATGATGAGACTTTGTTTCCACAAAGTAAAGAAAGAACATATAAGGCAGAAAGAATGGACGAGAGGGGAGAACAATTTTCTGATGCTATAGTTTATAAGAAGGAACGGAAACTAAGAACATTGGCGGGTCTGTCAGAGCAGCTACAGAACTCCACAAATCTCAATGTCAGATGACGCTGTGAAGGTGGACAGTTTGGGGGACATGAGCACCTACCACGTGCTAATGCTTGGCACTCAACAATCTATTTCATCCCCATCAAAACCCTGCGAGCTACATACTGGTCCCTTTCTAGAATGTGAAAGTCCAGCTCTAAGACCACCCACAGGCACAGAGCTGGGATTCGAGCTCAGCTTTAAAAGAATCCAAGTATGACCTCTTATGGTGGATAAAAGCACAAGAGCCCCAAGGCTTTCCACTTGGAAGGTAAAGCATGCAAACAGACGAGAACAGGAGCCTGAGCCTTATGGCACGGCACTGGAGTAAGCAGGCATGCTGGCCTGGAAGCTTCTTTGGCATGCTGACTTTCATGTTGTCACTGGCTCATACAAGGCTTAACACATAATAGAAACCTAATAAAAGTTTGCTAAATGAGGTTATGATGTATATTCTGCAAATCAAGTCCCACGATCTGCCTTTTCTATTTATCTAGAGGTCTCGTGTCTTGGAAGCGTGTACTGTGTTAGTTCTGGTTTTACAAGTGTCTGGGACACCTGACTGACAGCCTGGACATAGCTTCCCACACAGCCCCGTCCTTCTGCTGATTGTTATGGCTGCTGCCTGCAGACACGGAACTGCTGCTGACATCTGATTCACACGTCTGCCTTATTCTTGTCCCTGTGAGAATTATGGTTGGAGAATAACAAATAAATAAAAATAAGTGAGAAATAGAAATGAGGAAGGAGAGGACGGCGGGGGGGGGGGGGGCTTTGCCATCCTGTTTTCACGGGTTAAGCGCTGAAGGGGACATTCAATCCAAGACTAATGAGGAGGTAGGTTGACATCTGGTCCCACTTCTGCCTCCTGTGATTCAGAGCGGCTCTGAGACTGCCCAACCAGCCAGAGCCTGGGTGTTGCCAGATTTATGAAATCTGCCCGGGGTGCTGAGAAGGTGGGATTTTAACTCTCGATGAAACTACCACATCCTCTATAAATGCAGAGACTTGAAAAGCAGACTCGCTGCCCCTTGTGCTTCTTCACACACCTGCGGTTGCTTATGTGAACTTGAACTTGGACCTGGGGTGGACAACCTCATGCCCTCCGTGTCCTCCGCATGTCCCTTGAGTTGTGGGCCATGAGTCTCTTTCCCCCACTCCAGAGCAGGCTCTGAGAAACAGAACTTTCACTGTTTCCAAGAACACCTGGTTTTATTCCTAAGACAGGGTCTCACTGTGTAGACTGGCTCAGACTCACAATCCTCCTGGCCAGAATGCAGATCCTCAAGGCCAGAAGAGAGAGATTGAAGCCGACTCCAGACCTCGCTGAGTGTGAGAACAGACCTGCGCGTGAACAGTAAGTGGCCTTCTAGCACTTCAGGTGAGGGTGAAACTGTCCATAGCCCTCAATGGACATCCCACCACACTGATTCCCTGTTGTTTATGAATGAGGGTTTGTGCATGTATCATACACATGTGTATATGCCTGCTGGCATGTGTGGCCTTGTGTGTGTGTGTAGGGGAACAGCAGTTGATCTTGAGTGTCCTTCTCAATTGCTCTCTACTTCATTTGCTGAATCCAGAGTTCTCAGCGCTGGCCAGCCTGCCTCAGGGATCGCCTGTGTCTGCCTCCCATATAGTGTGCAGAGGACCCCACCCCCTCAGCTTTTATATGCGTGCCGGGGATCCAGATTCTGGTCACACAGGCATGCAGCATGTTGTGTCCACTGAGACACCTCTCCAGTGACTCCCTTTAGTTCTGTTTGTTTGTGTGTTTTCTTTTGGCCTTGAACTTTCGGTGACCCTTTTGCCTCTACCTCCCCAGTGCTGCAATTACAGGTATGTGCCAGCTAAGCCCAGCCTCCTTTTATATATTTTAAATTTCTTTGCTTGACAAACTGAGCTCACCACTTTAGGCGCTCGGTAGTCACTGGTCATCACGGATGGTTTGCAGCCAAGGCTCCAGGGAGAGAACCTTTTTGGCTTTTTGAAGAATTCACAGAAAAACGGGTGACTTCTGTAGCTGCTGGGCAGGTCAAACAATGGACTTTTCTCTGGGGCTGGCCTTAGGACAGCTGCAAGTCTCTTTTGTCTTCTCCAGTGGGTACCAGTTTTCAGTTATAGGTGCTGCGAGAATGTTTTATTCAGCAGTCTTGTAGAGCAGCGGTCTTGTGGAGCAGATGTAGTATAGAGCAGCAGCGGTGTGTGGAGCAGCTGTAGTGTAGAGCAGCGGCAGTGTGTGGAGCAGCTGTAGTATAGAGCAGCAGCTGTAG
>NC_022018.1:6272385-6277494 GCF_000317375.1 Microtus ochrogaster
GTGTGGAGCAGCTGTAGTGTGGAGCATCTGTAGTGTGGAGCAGCTGTAGTATGGAGCAGCTGTCATGTGGAGCAACTGTTGTGTGGAGCAGCTGTCATGTGGAGCAGCTGTCATGTGGAGCAGCTGTCATGTAGAGCAGCTGTCGTGTGGAGCAGCTGTCGTGTGGAGCAGCGGCAGTGTGTGGAGCAGCTGTTGTGTGGAGCAGCAGCGGTGTGTGGAGCAGCGGTCTTGTGAAGCTGTATGGAGGCGAATGAGGGGGAAGTAAATTGAAACACAGAAAGTTCTGTGTGTTTTCTAGGTGTCAATTGTCCTTGAACAGATCTTTTCGATTGCTGCAAGCTTCTGGTTGATGTCCAGAGCTCTGCCAATGTGCATTATGACAAGTGTCCTTTGTGTGTTTCGATTCCTTCCGTAGGAACGTGGATTTGCAGAGAATCTGCTTGGTTTTGATGTATAAACTGTCTTGCATAGGCAAGCCCTGGAGACTTACTTCTTGTACCTACTACCCACAGTGCAGCCCTCATGGCCCATTGGCAGGCCAGCCCTGGACATGGCCAGGAGTGATAAAGGCCCATGTGGGGGCCCACATTTTCAACTCTTCACAGAGCGAGTCTAGACTATTGGCTAAGATCTGGCTATGTTCTTGTTTTATTTATTTTTAATTGATTAATTAATTGTGTGTGTCGAGTGTTGGGTGCATCTTGCCAAATGTGTACAATGGTCAGAAGACTTCTGGGAGTTGGTTCCAAGTTTGTTTTGAGGCAGCGTTTCCCTTATTGTTTCTGCCTTTGAGCTGTGTGCTCTCGGTTAGCTGGCCTGTGAGTTTTCACACAATTCTGTCTTTACTCCCATCTCCCCATAAGAGTGCTAGAACTCAGACACACACCACTGTAATTGTCTTTCTATGTGGATTCCAGGAGTCCAACTCAGGCCTTTAGGCATTCACAGCAAGGGCTTTACCCTAGCGAGCTGTACCCCTGGGCCCCAACTGTATTTTCAACCCTCCTGTCCTGAGAATCATATCTCTGTACCGGTGACTCCTCTCAGGGGCCTCTCCCATCTCTCAGAGGTAGATGTCCACTTTCCTTAACAAAGCACAAGGGCATTGCGGCTCTGTGTTGCTAACGACAAAGGCCATTACATGTTGGTGTGGATACAAACAGAACCCAGTGGACTTTCCCAGGTCACTAGAGACAGGATGGTGGCAGCGGCACTGACAGTGGCACATGGGGATCCCGGGAGGAGCTCACAAGACTTTACTATACCATCCACTGGTACTTCATGCTCTTGCTATAGAAGGACCCACACAGTATGTGGAGCCGTCCACAAGAAAGCAAATGGACTGAATAATTTATAGTTAAGATCCTTGCTAAGTAGGTTTTAGGATAGGAAACTCCATTACTAACTGTGGTGATTTCAGATGATGGTGGCACAGTCAAAGACCCCACACTTTCAGTGAAAAGCATGGAGGTGTATCAGCTTCAGCGCAAGCATGAGAAACCTCACCTCCAGAGAGAAAGTCCTCGTTCTCCGTGGACCATGCAGGTCTCCAGGGACGGCTGTGGCAATGCAGGGAAATGTGTAATTACATGACCAGGGAATCTTGGGATTTGACATACACACACGTGATAATGGTTCAGTGTGGAGTTTTATTATTATCTACTGTGAATGGGCTGAAGCGAATATCAAGTTAGTCAAGTCCGAGAGAAAGGGACTGCAGGAAGTGATGGGACAAGGTGTGATCACCTGTAGACTTTCCAAACATTCGGAGTTCTTTTCATTTCCTTCAATGTCTTTAAAACAAAGAACAGTTCCCCTTTATCATCCCCGTGTGAAAACCAGTGGATCTCAGAACAGCCGTTCGCCAGAGATAACCACTATGGGCGTATTACCAACAGGGTAGTAACAAGCATACTTTATTCAATCCGAAAACATAACAGATTTTAATATTGAATGTTGCTGGCAAGTTTTGGAGTTATTTTCAACCTTTGTTTATGTCTTATCTGGGTGAGAGGTCACTGAAGAGAGCGAGTGGATGTCCCTTGTTCCGAAGGGGTTGACACTGGAAGACTTGGAGCCAGTTCTGCTTTGGAGCTGCGCAGACTTCTGTAAAGGGTGGAAGGCTTTAGTTTAGGCTCTGTGGGCTGTGAGGTCTCTGCTCCACAATGAACTTTGATGTTGCAGTCTGAGAGAAGCCATAGGAATCACTGCATGAATGGGCAGGACTGTGTTTTGATAAAACTTTATGATTTAAAAAGCAGCAGCAGCAGGTTGGTGTGGCTCTCTGCCAGGGTTTTGCTGGCTTCTGTTATAGTCAACAAAAAGCTGCCTTGTTTATAGGTTAGGAGAAAGTAGAGAAAAAAGGGAGGGAAAAAGATGCAGGTTGGAAAGTCTTTAAATGAAGATGAGTGGCCTGGGTAGATGGCTCTTCTTGCCAGGAGAGGTAGGTAGGCTCGCAGTCAGTACTGGGGAGAAGGTTCTGGGGCTTTCTGACCTAGGCAGTGCAGCCTAAGCGGTGAGCCTGAGGTCCCATTAGTAGCAGACCCTGCCTCAAAAATGAAGATTAACTCTGCTCCTGTGGAATGACAGCCAAGGTTGACCTCTGCCCCCCATGCATGCATGTGAACCCACATACATGAGCTCTCTCTCTCTCTCTCTCTCTCTCTCTCTCTCTCTCTCTCTCACACACACACACACACACACACACACACACACACACACACACACGATCAGTGGGAATCAGGTAGCTATTTAAATCAGTAGCTTCCAATGCCAATCCCTTTGATACACCTAAGTCCTGCTTCCAGAGATGGCCGCTCAGTAGGCTGAGGAACACTTTTATATCCTTCAGAGAGACGTTTAGTTAGTGTTGTCAGCTTGACAGGGTCCAGAGCCGTCTGGGAGATGAAGCAGGGGACAGTATCTTGGTTGAAGATCTGCCTACTGTGTGTGGCACTGTCCCCTGGCTGGGATCTTGGATTGTGGAAGTGGAGAAAGGGGGTTGCTAGCTGCCTGCATTCACCACTCTCTGCCTCCGGAGAGCGGGTGTGCTGTGACAGCTGCTTCAAGCTCCTGCCACCAAGACGGACTGTACCCTTGAGCTGGAGCCAGAGTGGAGGGTCCCCTTTCCCCCTAAGCTGCTTTGTCAAAGTATTTCATCACAACAAAAGAAAAATATAGTGAGACTCCCTGATTAGAAAACAAAACTAAATTAATGACAAGAAGAAGACAGTTGGACTGAAGGGAAATGCTAGAAAAATCTGAGGGGGAGATCCCAGGCAGCCCCTATATGAACTCATCAGGGTGAGGGGGAGATCCCAGGCAGCCCAGACATGAGATGGGAATGGAGCTGAGTTTTCACCTTGGTTATGCCTCTGTTGTGACCTCAAACACCTCACTTAGATCCTTGCAAGGTTTGTGAAAGAAGGGAGTATGCAGATGGAGACACTTAGGTCAGACCTTAGCAAAGCGAGGCTGAGACCACCAAGGAGCTTCATGCACGATGCAGCTACGTTAAGTCACAGCCACCACCTATGTCCTTCATCTGTAGCGCCTCTTCCAGCAACAGGTGTGGGATTTATGACAGGTTTATTGCAGCCCACACTATGAAATTATAATCTTCTGTCCCCTTTCTCATGATATTAAACTGGATAGTGTTGAGGATGGAAAATTACAGAGGATGGGATTTAACTGCGCCTTAGCAGAATTTCCGTGTAATTACAAAACAAACAGAACAAGTTTTGGAGGACATTCAGGCTGATAGAAAGGTACCCATTGCGCCCATTGGGGCTTTCTTTTAGAAATTTACTTTGAACATCATTCTAGGTTAAGTAACGGATGTGTTTTTTCCTGGTACACTTCTGTGCTCACCTGATTTTGGATTCTAACTCAGAAAAGTACAAAGGGGTCCAGTCCAGTGGATGGCTGGGGAGAGGCTGAGCCAAGTGTGTTGGTGCGTTAGCTGCTTTCCCATTTCTGTGACGGAACACCAGAGACCATCACTTTCAAATTAGAAAAGGTGGATTTTAGTTAACGGCTTCATGTCTACTGGGCCCTGACACTTCGGACCTCATGTCACAGAAGCGCCATGGTACAAAGGGAGCCTGCTCACCCCCTGATGGCTGGGAAGCAGACGGGGACCAGAAGAGGTTGAGTTCACACCTATTTTAAGGGCACCCCTTCACAACCTAACTTCTGTCTCCTAGGCCTCACCTGTAACACAATCAGAGAAATGACATTTGGGGCGTATTATGTGTGTAGGTGTACACGCCCAGCATCCAGGAGGCAGAGTTCAGGGATCCGGGAGCAAGCTGGCTGGAGGGACTAGCCAGAATCCGTGAGCTCCAGGTTCAGTAAGAAACCCTGAACCAATAAATAAAATGAAGATTGATGGAGAAAGCCAACTCTGAGTCTCCACACACACACAAACATGCAAGTGTGCGTACACACATGTAAACACACATGTATGTGCACACACATACAAAGAGGAAGTTCAGGTACTGGGATCTAGCATTCTTTGAGTCCACACCTTGAGTGATAACCTGGGCCATGGGTGGTTCTGTTTTTAGTTTTTTGGGAACCTTCGTACTGACTTTCACAGCTGCCGCACTAGCAACAGACAAGGGCTCATTCCATCTTCCCCAGTATTTGCTGTCACTTGTGTTTGTTGGTGATGAGAGCCGTTCTGACTGGGGTGAGATGCAATTTCAATATAGCTTTCATTTGCATTTCTCAGAAAATTTCCACCTTCTAGTTTCTACCAATTCCAATAGTGTCACAGGCCAGGGACCAAGTGTTCCACACAGGCCTTTGTGGGAGAGTCAAGATCCAAGTAAGCAGCACACGACTCAGGCACAGGAATTCAACACGTTCAGCAGAGCTTCTTCCCCATCGGAAAATAGACTTCATGATGGAAATAAAACAATCTCCACATTATGTGACTAAGGCTGAATACATTGTTACTTAAGAAAATGAGATGTACGTTGGAAAGGTGGCTCACTGGATAAGAATGCTTGCTGTCCAAGTATGGGGACCTGAGTTCAAATCCCCAGTGCGCTCTCTCTCTCTCTCTTTCTCTCTCTCTCTCTCTCTCACACACACACACACACA
>NC_022018.1:6277594-6278307 GCF_000317375.1 Microtus ochrogaster
CACACACACACACACACACACACAAAACAAACACACAAACAAAGGAACCTGAACTAAGCTGCTCCAATGACCAGCAGGCACTCAGTACTTACATACTCAGACAAACACAGATCCAAGTTAGCACTGGCTAAAACAGAAGACCATAGCAATCATTGAATTTCTGGGAAAATTAGAAGTAGGGGTACAAAGCCCCAAACCTTACCAGTTATACACACTCAGGGAAAAAAAAGAAAGGGTACTCTATAAAAATGGCGGTCCAGTTTCAAACATGCTAAAGGATTAAAAACATGCACATCAAAGATGTTACCCGTGGCAAGGCTATGGAAAACCTTGTAGCCCTTGGACACTACAAAGCAGAAGAGGGTAAGGATGACTGACGTGTGATGTCAGATGTACGGTAAAGGTAGCGACGGAAAGCTGTGTGTCTTCCATGGCTTGGGTCAGCAGGATGCGGTTTTCTGTGCTGGCCTAATGTTCCATGTGGACCAATACTCACACTAACAACATAAAGTGTGCATTATGTTTAAATTACACCCTGCTGCATCAATCACATGAAAATTATAGTTTCAGAACACCTGTTACCACAGCAAACATCATGTTTGCCAGCTGGACACTCATGACAGCAGAACATGCAAACAGCCCTCTCTCCTCATGGTACAACCAAGGTTCAAAACATGCTATGACCAAACTAGCATTGGTTATTTGTAAATAAT